>NW_022986265.1:139874-359372 GCF_902500255.1 Thalassophryne amazonica
GGCAAATAAAAGTTTATGTTCAAGACGTTAATTTGCCTGTTCAGTCATCACGAGGGTAACGGAACCTGATGTGAGCACAAACCCATTTTAGACAGAAAAGACAGAACTTGCTTGAAGCTTGATTATGCCAGACATGGACTAATGGAAACCAAACCAACACATTTTTGACTAGCACGGAGCTAACGTTAGCCACAGAGAGGCACAGGCCTAATTCATATTTTGTCCATGTTTTAATTTATTCTGATATTAAGCCAGAAGCCTAAAGGTGTCAATAAGGTGGTCTCACTTCCAAGGACATGCAGGTTGGGAATTGGAAACTTTATAATTGTCCAGGTCACTTATAAAAGAGGTCTCGATCTCAAAGGGACTAATTTGCTTAAATAAATGCTAAATTTAAAATATACATAACTTTTTGTGACCATGACTAAAATATATACTCTGTCTTTAAGTTTAAGTAATGTCAGTGCCCAGAAAGAGACTTTATAAAGATAAGTTTGATAATATTTTCGATCATTGTTTGTTCCCCACCACAGTAACCATGCCTGCTGCCTTAAGAGTTGTTAAATCACTGAATCCTCCATCTGACCAGTCGGTTGAGAGTGTGTCTGCAGTTGATTCACATCAGCCTGATCTTATCCGAGGTTTGTACTATAATGGTTAAATAAGATTGTTCAGTGTCTTGTGCCAGAAGATTCTAAAAATTCACATTCAGCAAGCAAAATATTCAAAATTTCTGGCAAGAAATATTCTGTTCTATTTGGGATATAATTTGAAAATACAGTAAAATCTGCCAGTAATGAAGTTGTATATACTAACTTTCCTTATTTAAAGAAATAATTTACAGGTCTTGTTACTTAATTGACATGTTTATTTATTGCTGATAAAAGTTACAGAATTCCTTTTATAAAAACTCAGTTTCTATGTCCCTTGCATAATGTTTCATTTGCATAGTGTGTGCATACTGTCTATGGTACCATACACTTGAAACAGGAGGACTTGTATGCTATACTACTGAGGTTTACCACCTTATCTGGTGTGGGAAAAGTGATCTGTCCAAAAAAAAAAAATTTTTGAGATTCTTTTGGTGGGTAAATAGACCTGAGAAAGCACCAGAATTGGGGCTGAAACGATGAGTCGAGTAACTTGAATAATTCGATTACAAAAACTGTTTGAGGCAAATTCTGTACCTCAAAGCTTCGTTTAATGTTGTAGCAAATATGTCAGGCCTGTGTGTGGCGCTGCAACATCCACAGAAAAAAAACAAAAGGCGAGCATAACAGCTAATCAAATTAGCAACGATAGCTACCGCTTTCTAACGTGACATAGAGTAAAATAAAGCCTTTTAGAGAAAGAGCGAAAGCAGGTGTTTGTCTATTTTTCTGCTCTACGTGGGGAGGGACTATTGACCCGGTGGCCAACTGCTGTGTCTCTCTGCCCAGCGTGAGTCACAGCTCTGTCCCCGGCTACATTGACAAACAGCAGAAGTCCACTCTTTCTTCTGTGTTTACCTTCAGACTCACCACTGAGTGTTTCACTTTTTAATGATGTGTTTTTGGGCAACACACAACACTTCACGAAACACGGTAACTTAAATAATAAAAAACTGACTGCGATGCTGCATGTTCAACCTCCAGCTGAAATGCATGCTGAAGAGAAAGAGTGATAAAAAAAATCACGCAGGGACCCAGTCCATCAACCTTTATTTAAAAAAAAAAAAAAAAACTTGGTTAATTTTTACAAATTGGACAAAACAAAATAGAAGGCTACATCCCATCGCCATTTCAGCAAAATGACAGTGACATTGCTTATAGACAGCCCATTTGTTGGGTATTTTCTCCTCCAACAGTTTGTAAAACCTTTAACAAGACAAACAGAGTCAAGAAACACCAGTGAGACAGAAAATCAAATATTACGCGCGGAGTGCGGCCAGGCTGTACACCAAGGCTACACTAAAGTCTGGCCTGCTTTTCCGCTCTTTTTATTAAGAGACGCCCTCATCACATAAACAAGAAACCTTGTCCTAAGGGTGGGGGTAATGACGCAAGACAAGTTTCTTCCCATAACATAACGCATACGTCAAGTGCAGCTGTAAGGAAGAACACTTCAGGTCAGCACATCTCGTTCGTCTGTTGCAGGTATCAGCTGTTCTGCATCTGCCTGAAGTGTCCTGTCTTTCACACCCCTTCACACTAAACACCACATCACAATAGTCCAAAACGTTCTCTTGCTCCCAGTCGTTAGAGGCTGCGAAAAACAAAGTTATGTTATAACAATAAGTACATCCAGTCCTTCATTCCCAGCTCAGATTGACCCCAGAGTGCTAAAACAACAATTGAATTCTCAGGATTGCATTAAGACAGGTGCAAAACAGCACATCTCCGTCTCATGAGAAAGAAGACAAAGCTAAAACAAGGTTGAATAACACGTACGTTCTCAGGGTGAAGTGCAAACAGCACAACACCGTTCTCATGAGAAAGAAGACAAAGCTAAACAAGGTTGAATAACACATACATTCTCAGGTGTGAAGTGCAAAACAGCACAACACCGTTCTCATGAGAAAGAAGACAAATGTACAAACGTTTAACAGTGATAACATATATACAAAATCTTTAACATACCCCCTCCTGTTTATCGCCTGTTAAACATACAGTAGGCATCACTCAGCTTAGCACTTCTTTTTGAGATTTTCACTAAGAGGTTCATCATGGTATGTTTTCTCTATAGGCTTACACCCCAGAGGTGATGTCATCATTGTCACCATCATCGGTGTCTGGGTCATCATACTTCCATTGGTCTGGGTACAGGTCAGGAGAGCCATCGTCCTCCTTGTCGTCATCTGTCCCCAGAAGTGGATATGATGCTGGACCCCCTCCTGGTCCTGGACTTATTGCTGTGGTTATCATTCTATTTACAAGGCCTCGGAGACATGGAATACAACAACATCCACACAATGTTAGAATTGCAGCAAATACTGCTATAGACACTAATAGTGAAGAAATCAAAGACCTCCATTTTCCCATCCCTTCCAGCCACCAATCCCAGCCTTCGGTGTTTACTCCACTGTGCTCTTTCATCTTCCTGTTCAACGTTCTCAGCCCGTCAATGGCTTGAGTGAGACTGCCGTCTGCAGCTGTGTGTTGGGAATGAATGTGCAGCATTGTTCTCCGAACATGGCACAAACACCTCCTTTCTCTGCCAACAACATATCCAGAGCAATGCGATTCTGGAAGGCCATAAGGGACGTGGCTTCTAACTGTGAATGGACAGCCTTAAATCCTTCCTCAGTCCAATTTCCTAATTTCTGTACATTGTAGTGGATGTAGTTTATTCTGTCCACGTTTTTATTAATGGAGCACCACCAACAGATGGAAGATTCGAATCCAGCTGCTATTTGATTAACCAGTTTATACTCGTCAGGCACTCCCCTGGGGACTCCTATTGCGTCAATATATGTTGGATTTCCCACTCCTTTCCAATCTCTTTTCACTCTATGTCTGGCTACGTCTTTCTGCCAATCTTCAGGAATAAGAGAGGCTGCATATGTCGTAACGTCTTCAGGGGTCATGGGTATGGCTTCAACTGGTAACAATAATGATATTAATGCACAATAACCTGACACATTTCGTGGCAGTCTGTCAAAGATTCTGTTATCCCCACACCACCACCATACGTCACTCCTCCCGACAGGTTTGAATGTGGGAGTACTATGGACCACATTCTTACACCAGGCGGTGTGGTTTAAGCTACCCAAAGTCTTACTTGTCCCTGTCAAGTGTACACATGTATGGTTAGCATGCCCAACTTTGCTTGAGAATAAAGGTTTAATCTTAGTCAATTTGGTCACTGGATAGATCTTGTCCCACTTAGAACATTTGTTGTTTGCCGCAATGTATGTCTGTGTCATAGCAGTCAGTAGACAGTCTTTGGGTAATGCTGCCGGTATTACCTGTAATATAGGTCTGGGTCCCATACACACAACACAGTCCTTCTTTGCTGCTAGTCCTGCTTGTTCTGCCATTAAAAGCCAATTGTTATTTTGTCCACTAATTCCTGTAGTTACTAGGAACCAGTCATCTGCCTTCACGTCTTTTGTGCCTTGTACAGACACCCCCTTTGCTTGTATGGGCACCCCCTTTGCTTGTATGGACACCCCCTTTGACGTACTTAAGTCGGTCAATATTGGTTGCTGTACTCTATCTGTTTCACAGAGGAAGAAATGGAAATACGGATCTTTTCCTTGTTTGTATACCCAAAGGAGGAACAACCAACAGTCTCCCTCTATATCAGGTGGGAATATGGTTCCTTTTTCTGTGGTATTCACCACTATAGACAGCTTATCATCTGTTTGATACATTTTGAGACTTTGACTCTGGTACTTAGCCCACTCGGTTTGTGCCCATCTTGGTGTCCATCTACTCCATTCATCGGCTACCAACGTTTCCCATCTCCTATCTTGTTGATCGTTGGTCATATACCATGAGAAACTATTTCCGTAATTAGTCCCTCTGTCACCATCCGGCATTCCATGGATAAGAGCACTATATGGTACAGAGATGATCACAGAAGTATTTCTAGGAATGCAGGCCTGTACACCAAATCGGTATGCATTATTCCCATCACAGCTATGTACTGTGGCATTGATTATCGGACTGGGGTCTTTGTTACTTCTTTTTGGTCTCTGCAATCTGTGGGTGTGATCCTTATTATCATGTCCCGTGCTCATGGCTTTTAATAATAATACCAATTCAAAAAAGAAAAGTAGCATAACAAGGACTGTCCGTGGGGTCCAGAAACCCCCTTTCTTTTTATCTTTTTCTTTCGCCATTTCTGCACACTACAGCACACCTATGTTCAGAACAGTGGCTTCTTAATGTCTTCTGCTAGCTTTCGTGTCTAACCTGGATCTTAACACCAAGCTCACACACTATTACTAGTCTTGTCCTACTGTTCTTACTGTTTGTCTGTGTCTGCAGAAATGACTTTCTTACAGTGAGTTAAATGAATCCATGTACTTCTTTCCCCAATTTTCAAAGCTGTGGGTGTTGTGAGTAGTACTTGATAGGGCCCTTCCCATTTAGGTGAATGCCAGTGTTTTCTCTTGATGCTTCTTATCAACACCCAGTCTCCAGGTACCACTTTAGGGTCCTCCTGTGGAGAAATGGGATCATCAGTGTTTGGATCTCTCCCTCGTTGTCCTTCTAACATTTTTCTCATGTAATCCGCCAAATTGGCTTCCTCAGGTACATCCCAAATTTGTCCATAATATGGCAATCGATATTTTCTGCCAAACAATGTTTCATACGGTGTCAACCCCATGGTACTAGTTATGTTTATATACATTTTTACCAAATCTACACAATGTGTCCATGGTCTGCCTGTTTCCTCCATTGTCTTTCTAAGTCTGTTTTTTACTGTTCCATTCATCCTTTCCACTAATCCGGCGCTTTGTGGATGATAAGCACAATGATTTTTGAGATTAACCTGTAGTGCTTCTCCTACGTATTGCACTATTGCATTAACAAAATGCGCTCCGTTATCTGAATAGACTGTTTCTGGTATTCCAAATCGTGGGATGATGTCTTTGCATAATGCTTTAGCCACTGTAAGTGAATCTGCATGTTTGTAGGGAACAATTCTACCCATTTTGAGAAGGCATCAATTATGACTAAACAAAATTCCTTCCCTCATGTTTACTCAGCTGTATATAATCCATATGAATCACTTGAAAGGGATATTGTGGTGTTGGAAATTTACCTCTTTGGGGTCTCAAATTGCCTTGTGAGTTGTGTTTTGCACATATCATGCATGCTCTACAATGCTGTTTTGCATATGCATCGAACCCATAAAGACAAAAAATAGATTGCAATTGCGATATCATACCCCCTGATGAGACATGCGTCACGCCATGGCTCATAATAGCTGCCCATTTAAACATATTTTTTGGCAATATGGGTTTCTTTTGTGGTCATACGTACAAGTCATTTGCATACGTAGCGCCTTTAGCTATCCACATTTGTTTTTCTCTGTCTGTTGCCTGCTGTTGCATATCAGCAAGCAGTGTACGACCTATATACAAATCTGGAGTTGTTTCCTGTATAACAAAAATAGAAGAAGCTGCTGCTGCCTCTTTTGCTACTCTGTCAGCAAAATCATTTCCTTTTGAAACACTGTCAGAGCCTTTAGTGTGAGCCGCACATTTGCATATAGCAATTTGTTGAGGCAACTTCACAGCTTGCAGTAGGGCAGTTAGGAGAGTGGCATGAGTCACTGGCTTTCCAGATGATGTCACCATTCCACGCTCTTCCCACAGTTTTGCAAACACATGCACTGTGCTGAAAGCGTACTGGCTGTCTGTATAAATTGATACGGCCGTACCTTGAAACAGATAGCAAGCTGCAGTTAAAGCAACTAATTCAGCTGCTTGTGCTGAAAATGACGATGGCAATGAAGCAGAATCTAATACTTCTGAATTTGTGACGACAGCATATCCAGATTGTGTTTGTCCATAAGCATTTTTGGTGGAAGAACCATCCACATACACGATTGTACTGTTTGGGATGGGTGTGTCCCGGAGGTCTGGGCGTGCTTTTGTACAAACTGTTGCTACATCAAGACAATTGTGCGGCTCACCATCCTCAGGTAAAGGTATCAATGTGGAGGGATTCAATGTTGTACAGCGCTCTATCGTAAGGTGTGGCTGTGATAATAGCAAGGACATGCACGAAAGATGTCTTGCTGGGGACAAAAGGCTCATGTTTGTCTGCAACAAAAGTGCAGAGACTGCATGTGGAACTTTCAATGTCAACTGATGGAATAGAACAACATTACTGCTACTTTGAACAGCCATAGAGGCCGCAACAACAGCCTGTACGCATGGTGGTAAAGCACTTGCTACTGCATCCAATTTAGATGAGTAGTAGGCAACTGGCCTCAATTTTGAGCCATACACTGAACCAAAACACTAGTCATGAACTTATTCTTACAATCAACTGTTTGAGTAAATGGTTTACTATAATCTGGTAGTGCCAAAACTGTGGATGACACTAATGTTTGTTTTACTTTTACAAAGGCTTCCTCAGCATCTTTGTTCCATTCCAACACGGTTGACATTGAAATATCATCTTTGTACATCAAATCAGAAAGTGGACTAGTCAACTCTGCATAGCAAGGAATCCATGCCCTGCAGTAATTTGTCAATCCAAGAAATGACATCATCTGCTTTTTGGTTTGTGGTTTTGGAGCGTGCAAAATTGCTTCCTTCCTGTCAGACAGGATCGTGCGCCCTGTGGCTGATAACTCATGTCCTAAATATTTTACTTTATCCCTACACAACTGAACTTTGTTTCTACTCACTCTGTGGCCATTGTCAAATAAGAAACATAATAATGCTACTGTGTCAGTTATGCAGTTTTCTCGTGTGTCAGAGGCAATCAAAATGTCATCAACATACACTAATAGTTGGCTATCTGCCGGTGGAACGAAATTGGCTAAACATGCTGACATGACTTGAGAATAAATAGTTGGACTCTCTGCGTAACCCTGCGGTAATCTGGTGAATGTATATCGTTGTCCTTTAAAGGTAAAAGCAAACCAGAATTGACTATCTGGGTGTACTGGCACAGAGAAAAATGCATTACTTATGTCAATTACTGAGAAACTATTAGAATTTGGTCTCAGCGAATTTAACAAGGTGTGTGGATCTGGGACACATGGTGCTCTTTTAATCACAGCAGCATTTACTGCCTGCAGATCTTGAATCATTCTCCACCCACTGAGGGCGGAGCCTTTTTCACAGGAAATATGGGTGTGTTACATGGTGAATCTGGACATGGCACTATTACTCCTGCTGTTAATAAATCCTCTATTACTGGCCTGATTCCTTCAATTGCATCAGGTTTCAATGGATACTGTCTTACACATGGTCTGTATTCTGTTTTTGGCCTTATAACTACAGGTTGTGCATTTTTAATCAGTCCTACGTCTGAAGGACCTGTTGTCCACAATCCTGACGGTACTGAAGAGAGAAGAGCATCCTCTTCAGGACTCAACTGAAACACTCAGGATTGTGAAGTGGACACATCAATGTGTGTTCCAGCTGTCAGCACCAATGAGACATTAACTGGCACTTTATACAATTTAGTTGATGGACTGAACTCCGTTCGTGGTCCAACTCTGCTCCAATCAGAGGCTGACAAAGCTGTTATGACTGTCAGTCCCAATTCTTGCCATTCTGTCAAATATGGCTTACAAAGTGACATATGTAATGGCATACCTGTGAATTTCAATTTTGATACATCTTCAGTGGCGCCTGTTACTGTTATGACGGCTATTGAGTTGCCATCATGAATCAAATCGGTCATTGTCAGTTTCACAGGTGAAACATTTTTCAATTTAGTTTCATAGTCACCATCCGGACCTGGAGGATCTTTATGCCACATTGTGACATGCAGGTCAGGTGGTGACATCTGTTGTTCAGGATTTTTAGTAGGGCTGTCGCTTGCAAGACGACATCTTTACCCCATCCTGCAGCATCTTCTTCTGAGATGTCAAATGTATAGTAATAGTGGAATGTGGGGTCAGCGCTTTCTTCTCTTACCATGTTAACGCCTCCTGTGCGTTCAACAACTAATTTCCCTTGTTCCACAATTATGGACAAGCCCAATGCAGTCAATCCGTCTCGTCCTAGGAGGTTAACTGGACATTGTGGCATGCTTAACACTGACATAGTACACGTCAGGCCAAATGGATCTGTCAACGTTATGGGTTTGGTGATAGGGACGTCTGATGTTTGTCCATTTGCAGAGCGAACCCTAAAGAGTTCGTTGCTTAATTGATGGACAGGTATGTTGTCATTACATGTGGTTCTACATGCTCCTGTATCACAAAGGAATGTCACTGGTCGTCCATTTACCAACAAAGTCACTTCTGGTTTTGGTACCGGATTTCCCAGCAAGGCACACAGATCCATATCGCAATCAGACTGCCTATATGATGTGGAATCATGGATTATGGATTCTAGTCATTGTGGATACTGTGGCTGAGGAGGATTATTCCGTTGTGGAATTCCTCCTGCTGCTCCCTCAGTAGGTGGATTCGGACAATTTCTATACATATGTCCCTCTCTTCCACAGTTCCAACAAATCAGGGGACCACGTGGTGGCCCTCCCTGTCTGGGCTGCTGTTGTGGTTGCCATGGTCCTTGACGTTGTGGCTGTCCACCTTGTCTATTTTGCCATGGCTTTTTGGGGCGTTTGCACTGCTTCTGCTGTCTTAAGTTACCCTGCTGGTAATATATTTCGTCATCTCCATGTGCTACATACACTCCTTTGTCGCTGTTTCTTGTCTTTTTCTGCTTTAAGACTTCTTCTGCATGACAGCAGTGTGTATGTGTGTCTTCCAATGTGCCTGTAGGCAATCCAATCCAATGTTTCTGTATCCAAGCTTTTATATCCTTATTGGAATGTTGGATCAGAGCGTTTTTCAATTGTTGTTCATACACAGGTGTTTCTGGCAATATGCCACTATGGACCCTAAACACATTCTCAAATCTGCACCTAAACTCTGTCCATGGCTCTCCTTCTTTCTGAGTTGTCCTGGTAATTTCAGTATAATTTATCTTTGGTCCTAACACTCCTTTTGCACGTGTAATCATAGCTTCCACTCTTGTTTTCAAGACTAGATCATCATGTGTCAGTGGTACGCCTTGTTGATCTGCAGGATTCCAGTCTCCGCGTACCTGACTCCATTTAGGGCCACATGCTTTCATCCACACCTGTTGGACTTCAGGTCCATTAAGGTGGTAAGATGTTCTAATGTTTTCTATATCCTGCATAAATCCCTCAATATCGACATGTGGCGATGGTATCATGTCGACTGCTGCTTTGATATCATCAGCATTCCATGTCCGATAACGAGCATGGTTGGTAGCTGTCCTGCTGTTCCTGCACGAGGATTTGGTACTTCTATCATAGGATAGGCACCTCCCTGATCACTATGTTCCACCATGGGAGGGGCTGTAGGCACTTTCGCTTGACTGCGTGTTTGTGGTTTTTCTGGTTTTTCTCTTTTTACCTTAGGTTTTACCGCCAAATCATACTGTGGTGGCGGTACATCGTCATCCTCTGGTAGAGGAGATAAAGGTCTCTTTGCCACCGACGATCCAGCCGGCGGTGATTGTTGAGGCTGTTCTGGCTCTCTGTGCTGAATTATCACATCTTCTTCTGCCTTACCTACAGCTTTCTTTTTCCTTGCTTTCTCTAATCGTCGCTTCTCTGCTCCTTTCTGTCTGTTCTCTGCTTCTTCCTCCCAAAATGCCACTAAATCTGCCCCTACTTTCTGCATCTTTTTCTCATCACCTTTATGTTCCCGTTCTAACTCCTTCTTCAGCTTTTGTATACTGATCAGGTTCAGTCGTCCGTCAAAGTCATGTTTATTTATCCAGGTCTCCAATTTCTTTGTTGCTTTGGATTTTTTGCCTCCATAACTTTCCAGTCGTCAGTTGATAAATTTTCCTTATTTTTAGACGTCTTACCCCCCATTTTTATTATCCCTTGTTATAATTTGGACTTCAGACGGGGGCACACCTAGGGTGTTCTAAATCTGAAGTTTTCACACTTTCTTTGGACGTGACAATTAATTTGCCGTCGTGTGGTTGATTCCTTTCACCTCCCCGTAGGAAGCGGAATCACTTGCCTCTGCTTCCACACGCACGGTTGTCACTAACGTTGTCCAAAGTATTACACTTTCACACAGTTATTTACACTTGCGCAAAACACTATTTACACATAGAAACACTCCTAATAATCGTACGCGTATTCTTATGTCAGGGGAGCTCGCCCTCCCGTGAAATTTAACTAATGTCCTGCCTTAGGGGACTCCGCCGTCCCTGCCAAATTTAACTACTTTTTTACAGTGCACGTATTTCTACCCGGGATTTCCTTTACGTATTAAAACAGAGGAGTCCGTATCCTCCTTCCGGAATTTAACTACTTGCGTCCCTCGCAACCGTAGAGGAGTCCGCCCTCCTTACAGAGTTTAACTGTGTTTCATTAACAGACGATTCTGTATCATCGCTTACGGAGTTTAACTGTTTTATGTGATCACTTTTATCCCCTACCGGTACGCGTATATAAACAGAGGAGTCCGCACCCTCCTTACAGAGTTTAACTGCTTTGCATTAACAGACGATTCTGTATCATCGCTTGCGGAATTTAACTGTTTTATGTGATCTGATCACCACTCACTCAGTACTGTTTACAAAGAAATTTTACTCACTGACTCGACTTCCTGTCTGTCGTCTTCGGGAAAATCTCGTCAACCAGACGATGCCAACGGTGGTCGACAATTGCAGACACGATCAATCGATCGATCAGACCTTGGCCAAGGATTTACGTCTGGACTTGACGACCTCCGCCGGACACCTCCGGTGTTGTTGAGCTCCCGGACGAGCCCCCAGTCAATGTTGGGTATTTTCTCCTCCAAACATTTGTAAAACCTTTAACAAGACAAACAGAGTCAAGAAACACCAGTGAGACAGAAAATCAAATATTACGCGCGGAGTGCGGCCAGGCTGTACACCAAGGCTACACTAAAGTCTGGCCTGCTTTTCCGCTCTTTTTATTAAGAGACGCCCTCATCACATAAACAAGAAACTTGTCCTAAGGGTGGGGGTAATGACGCAAGACAAGTTTCTTCCCATAACATAAACGCATACGTCAAGTGCAGCTGTAAGGAAGAACACTTCAGGTCAGCACATCTCGTTCGTCTGTTGCAGGTATCAGCTGTTCTGCATCTGCCTGAAGTGTCCTGTCTTCCACACTCCTTCACACTAAACACCACATCACAATAGTCAAAACGTTCTCTTGCTCCCAGTCGTTAGAGGCTGCGAAAACAAAGTTATGTTATAACAATAAGTACATCCAGTCCTTCATTCCCAGCTCAGATTGACCCCAGAGTGCTAAAACAAAATTGAATTCTCAGGATTGCATTAAGACAGGTGCAAAACAGCACATCTCCGTTCTCATGAGAAAGAAGACAAAGCTAAAACAAGGTTGAATAACACGTACGTTCTCAGGGTGAAGTGCAAAACAGCACAACACCGTTCTCATGAGAAAGAAGACAAAGCTAAACAAGGTTGAATAACACATACATTCTCAGGGTGAAGTGCAAAACAGCACAACACCGTTCTCATGAGAAAGAAGACAAATGTACAAACGTTTAACAGTGATAACATATATACAAAATCTTTAACACCATTGATGTTGGTTAAAACGCAAAAGTACTTTTTATCCGATTACTCAATTAATCACCAGAATAATCGATAGAATACTTGACTGCTAAAATAATTGATACCTACAGCACTAACCAGAATGCATTTGAGATTTCACATTTTTCTGGGGGACAACCACCTGACCAACCATCAGGGCCTTGCCAAGATCTTTCAAGTTTGTTTGTTTTTTTTGTTGTTGTTGTTTTTTTCCTCCATGGCTCACTTTCATCACTGAGTGGTGGCCAAGTGGTTAATGCGCTTGGTTTCAGTGCAAAAGGTTCCGGGCTCAAATCCCACCCCTGCCACATTTCTCCATGTAATGTGGAGTTGCATCAGGAAGGGCATCCGGCGTAAAACCTGTGCCAATTCAACATGCAGATCCACCTCAGATTTGCTGTGGCGACCCCGAGTGCAAACAAGGGAGCAGCCGAAGGGACTTACTTACTTTCATCACTCAGTTCATTCACAGATTTGTCCGTGCTGAAGATGAAAGGTCAACAGCATTGGTTTAATCCTTTGTGAAGCATAGGATTTAATGTAAAGTGAGAACTTCTGTATTAAGGTTGTAACATATGGATCTATATACATTTTGTGTTCCAGGAGAAGCAGAATGACATCATTCACAGTATCAAACAGCTAAATGACAGAGTTGGTGCACTGCATCCTTGGACTGTCCCTGAAAGTGTCGGTTCCCAGACATACCAGGAGAGAGAACAATGTGGACGCTGCTAAGATGATCATCCGAAGAATGGCCAGCTAAACCAGAAGTGTGGGCTTGAACCAATTCCAAGCAGTGCCTGGAAGTAATGGGCCTTCCAGTAAAGTCACTCAAAGAAGTGAGTTAATGTGTTTTCTGTTTGTTAGATCCTCATCACCTTAATAAAGTTTTGCTGTTTCATTTTTTACACAGTATATTATGAAACATGCTGTATTTATGGAAATACGGTAACTAAAGCCTTTCACATTGCATGCTTTATACGCATCAGGCAACGCGTCGCGTCAACGCCTCCCACACCCCCGACGCGTTCCGTGTGGCAAGGGGGCGGAGACTTTTGCTCAGATGTTTGTTTTTTTTTTTTCTCTCCAGAGGAAAGCTGAGTGATCGCCATGTTGTATGTGCGTCGATGAACCACGAAAAAGCTTTAATACAGCAGTCAAATTAATTTTGAGGTTTAAAAAAAACATTTGCAAGGATTTTTCTTCAGAAAACTGCTCTGTATAAATGAGCAGTCCTGTGACACCTTCCTGTTTTGTAGGCATCAGTGGTTTCTGCCGCTAGTCTTCCATGTTTGGACCCGACACATTGTTTCTTTTGGACAGTGTGAAGCTTTGTCACAGTTCAGAGCGGCAAAAGTTGGATTGGGTTGAACTTTTACCACGTCTGCCTGTTGACAAGCAGGAATGTGCACACTCCCGGCAGAAGCGATGGTTTAGCTCGGCTTTTGACGTGACGCTTCAGACGCCTCTAAAAAGCAACGCGTTTCATTGAAAATACTTTTTAGACCGATTTGTGGCGCCTCTGATGCTTCCAAAGCATGTGGTGTGAAAAGTCCTTTACACAAATAACAGTGGTACAGAGGATTAATCATTTTTGTCTGATCTGCTTTCACCTGTGTGGTAAACCTAATTGATAACTAAATTGAGAAAATTCTGGAAGCAACAAAAACAGCTTGTTAAAAATATAGGGCCTGTCCAATAAGGTGCTGAGTTGAATACCAGTTATGACCATGTAGCTCAAATTATACAATATCTGAACAGAAAAATGTATATAATTGCTTATGACTAACAAAGGAAATTTTCAACTTGCAGCTCAAGAGTACTAATGACAGACTTGATGGTGAGGACGAGGGAACCAGGCACCAGAGGAATGCCCTAATCAATACCTTAACTGCATACACCCCTGGAATGGAACAAGGGAAGTATACATTAACAGTCATTGTCAGGGGCGGCTTGAACGCTACGGCTCCTGTTTATCTTTGGCAGCCAGGACAAGTCAGGAACTTTCAATTGCCAGGGATGTGCCACAAATTTAGAGTTGTCATGGCAACTGCAATAAAAATCATTTCAATGGACAGTACTACCATTATTTCTACAATTGTGCCATAATCCGAAGATGTCCTGTCCGAGCAGAATCAAAGAAGTATAGACGGGACCATCCTGAACTTTTTCCTGACCCAGATTACAGGTTTGAAAAACTAACAATCTTGCAAATCTGTTTTTTTGGGGGGTTGGGGGGGGGCAGTCACATGGCAGAATCCACTTCAAAACAGCTTCATTTCTGTGTAAATCTAACATGTCTATCATATATTATGTAAAAGCTACTGAAAAACACTTTGAAAACTGAAAACACTGTTTTCACAACCTGATAACACCTCTGCAGTGATTTACAAGGAGCCACCAAGACACCCAGACAACTTAGGAGAAGTTAATAGGCTTACGTGGCTGTGACTGGAGAAATTGTGCACAGTGCAAGCTTTGCATTTTGCATCACTAATCTTAGCTTCATAGTGGAGTAGAGCACAGAAGGATTTTCTTTCACCAAAACAGATCAAATCCAGGCATCTCAGGTGTATCTTCTGGCAATTTGTAGCTAAAGGTTCAGGTCTTCTTTTTTAAGAAAATCCTCCTCTATACAACTTCATCATGAAGATGGATAACTGGTGATACAAAATGCAAAGCTTGAACTGTGCATAATTTCTCCAATCACAGCCACGTAAGCCTATAACTTCTGGGTTGTCTGGGTGTCTTGATGGCTTTCCTCACTCTTCTTCTTCTTGCACACTCACTCAGTTTTTCAGAACTGTTCATGCAGATTTACCATAGAGTGCCATATTGTTTGTATTCTTCATAATTGATGTAAATAAAGTCCAAACCATTCAGTGGCAGCTTTACCCTCAGAGAGCCTCATCCATAACCACCACAAAAGACAGGCATGGTATTAAGAAGAGGGGTATGTAATCTTTTGATCAGGTTAATTTGAGTAGTTTGTGTTGTCATTATGATTTGAAAAGAGTAAACACTGTTGTTTGCCGGTAAATGGCTTCACCCAACCATGAACCATGAGCGAAAAAAAAGTTTTTGTGTTATTGTTCATATTCTCTGAAAAATGGCCAAAAAAAAAAAATAATAAACTTCTGCCAGGGTATGTAAACTTTTGGGCCCACCTGTATACATATAGATTCCAATTAAATAATTATTAAGAAGACTGCACATACGGCTGAGGGTATTTTATATGATATCGGGGCTTATATTCTATAATATCAAAGCTTATGGTCAGATTAGTAGCATTACTTAATTTGCATTGTACATGGAATATTTTTGATAAAATTTAATTTTACCTCCAGAGAACCTTTTTATTTGGGGATTAAACATTAATTTAAATTAATAATTTTGTATTATTTTTGTATATTTTTTTCATCGTGAATTTCCTCAGGAAATTTATTGATTGTAATATGTTTGTGTTAAACTGTTCAGTTTCGCTAACTGACTAATCTGACTAATGTCATACTGAGTCTTCAAATCTGCGATTAAAAACTTCCATAGGAATTTTCTCAGGGAATTTATTGATAGTAATGTTTGTGTTAAAACTGTCCACAGTTTTGCTCTTAAGTATGACTTTTATTAATTGTATGTAGATGTCTAAAAGATTGTTGTAGTTTTTGTTTCAAGTGGTGATTTATGTTTAAGTTGAATTTATTTTTGCTCCTAAAATGTGTATTATTGGTTGTATGTAGATAAATAGATGAATTATTTTTTTTTTTTTTTTAAGGTTTCATTATTAATTCTAGAAGAGTTATTCTTATATCTGAACATTTTTTTGGAGTAGCGTTTGTGGTTTACCGCTTAAGAAATGTTTTGTAACGTTGAAAATTTTTCATTTTGTGTGCTTTTTGAGCAATGATGTTTAATTCTGTAAAGATGAATTCCTTTATCAATTAAGTGATTTCAAAAGTTTGTCCATTACTTATTTTATATGTTCCACAATATAATTCCACATTGCAAGTCACTATTGAAATAAAACCTATTGAATTTTAAAACATTTATAAAGTTTGTTTTACTTATTTTTTTTTTTAGTTCTCAATAGGAACAATCACAAAAATTGTAGGTAATTGAGCAAGAACATTGCACGAACATCATATGAACAAAGAATGAGGACAGGTAATGTTCGCATGCGAACACTCTACAAATGTTCATTTAATGTTCTGCTGCAACTGTTCATTTGGTGTTTGTGAACACTTGTGAACGTTTGTATAATGTTCATTGAATGCTCGCATGCAAACATTACCTGTCCTCATTCTTTGTTCATATGATGTTCATGCAGTGTTCATGCCACGTTTGCAAACGTTCTCATGCAAACGTTCAATGAACATTCAAAGAACATTTGGTTTCTGGGTGGGTGGCAGCAGGGAGCAGAGCCCTGACGTACACACAGCGAAAAGCACCCAGTCAAATCACCAGCAGCTCCACCTCAGCTTCACCTGAAAACATAAATAGAGGCCAGCAGGGGCCTGTACTAAGAAGCGGGGTTACTGGCTTATCAGGGTAACTTTGGGAGTAAGTTGATGACGTGTGGAGTAACTTCCGGGTTAACCCGTACTACGAAAGGTGGATAGGTTTTGATCGAGGTATGCTGCCATGGCAATTTATGCTGTGTGCCAAACCTGCTCCGAGCAGGTTATGTTCTCGGTTAGCTTGAGGTTTTCGCTTAACCACTCCCTTTATAAGTACCGTCCATCCACCTTCAATCACTCTGAAGACAATGCCGGCCTACCTGGATGATGCGTTTGATATTGGGGCACAAATTGTGAGGGTCTCTCTTCGCAGGGCGAGGGTTTTTAAAGACCACCAGAATCCGCTGACATACCCGGACGATATTCTCTATGAAAGATATAGATTCTCAGCCGAGGGAATTTGTTATCTTTGTCAGCTGATCGGGCCAGAAGTCTGTAACATCACCCATCGTACACTGTAATAAAAGACTGTTGTTTTTACAGGAAAACACTGGCAGCTGTGGTTACCAGGGAATTCCTGTAAAAAATACAGCAGTTAAATGTACAAAAAAAGAGAGCTCTTGTTTGTAGATTTAACAGTTCTTTTAATGTGAGTCAGCCGTGGTTCATTCACTGTAAATCCATATACATATTATGTCTGTAATGTTATCTACTGTGCTGCTGTATGTTTTACAGGAATTCCCTGTTAACCACAGCTGCCAGCATTTTCCTGTAAAAAGTCATTTTTTACAGTGTAGCAATGCCCCGACGATCGAGCAGATAATGTGCCTTGTACCTATTTTGCCAGTGGACACTTTATGTATTCATTCATCGTTGATGCTAAACATCTGAGCAAGAATACTGTATGTCGTATGATTTGCAAGGTAGTACTAGCTCCATCTAAACTGTTGGATGCATTTGTCGTTTTTCCTGGCCATTTATCCACAATGCAAATCAAAGAAGGGTTTTATGCAATCACGGGTAATTACTAATATCAAAATAGGTCTAATGGATGTCCATTAATTAGGCGAAGTGGGGCTTATCACGCTATGAATATAAACCTACCGTTCTGAAGGATGTTTTTATATTTCATCTTCACCTGCTGCTATTGCATCTGAAATATTGACAGGATTAGGAACAGCAATCATACAGTCAAGGTAGCCTATTTAGGAAACAAATTAACCTAACATTTATTAGTAGGCCTATGCCCACTTCTGAATCGTGTTGCATCTGGGCGTAATTAATGAAGGAAGGTCATTTTTTTACACATATTAGACATTCCACAGGTTAATCATCTGTAACAGATTTGGAGAACAATTGAATTGTTCTTACGCATTTACCCGATCAGCAATACGTTGCCAACAAGCCTGTCTTGCTTTATTGGCAGACGATGTGTTCGATTTCCCCCTTAACGTTATATTAAATTCCTCATAGCTCTGCATAATAATCGTGCATTCTTCTTCGGTAAAGTAAGGTGACCGCGTCATCATTGAAAAATGGTGACGTGTGCTGCAACCTGCCCCTTTTATGTGAACGCGCACAAACTCCTATTAGGTTAACACAGGTTCAACAAATCAAGATCTTATTCAGCGTCGTAGTACCGATTAACACCACTTGAGAAAACCAGGTTTTGTCAACCCCGGTTTAAGAGGTTGACTCTGGGTTACATCTGAATAAGTTAACCCCGCTTCGTAGTACAGGCCCCAGATCAGGGGCAAACCAAATCAAATCAATTTTATTTATATAGCGCCAAATCACAACAAACAGTTGCCCCAAGGCGCTTTATATTATTGTGGTTAATTATATTGTAATTAACCTTAGTCTGTGAAGAAGATTCCCCATTTACATGAACAAATTGTAATCTATTAGATAAATATGATTCAAACCACCGCAGCGCAGTGCCTTTAATACCTATGGCATGCTCTAATCTCTGTAATAAAATTTTATGGTCAACAGTATCAAAAGCTGCACTGAGGTCTAACAGAACAAGCACAGAGATGAGTCCACTGTCCGAGGCCATAAGAAGATCATTTGTAACCTTCACTAATGCTGTTTCTGTACTATGATGAATTCTGAAACCTGACTGAAACTCTTCAAATAGACCATTCCTCTGCAGATGATCAGTTAGCTGTTTTACAACTACCCTTTCAAGAATCTTTGAGAGAAAAGGAAGGTTGGAGATTGGCCTATAATTAGCTAAGATAGCTGGGTCAAGTGATGGCTTTTTAAGTAATGGTTTAATTACTGCCACCTTAAAAGCCTGTGGTACATAGCCAACTAATAAAGATAGATTGATCATATTTAAGATCGAAGCATTAAATAATGGTAGGGCTTCCTTGAGCAGCCTGGTAGGAATGGGGTCTAATAGACATGTTGATGGTTTGGAGGAAGTAACTAATGAAAATAACTCAGACAGAACAATCGGAGAGAACGAGTCTAACCAAATACCGGCATCACTGAAAGCAGCCAAAGATAACGATACGTCTTTGGGATGGTTATGAGTAATTTTTTCTCTTATAGTTAACATTTTATTAGCAAAGAAAGTCATGAAGTCATTACTAGTTAAAGTTAAAGGAATACTCGGCTCAATAGAGCTCTGACTCTTTGTCAGCCTGGCTACAGTGCTGAAAAGAAACCTGGGGTTGTTCTTATTTTCTTCAATTAGTGATGAGTAGTAAGATGTCCTAGCTTTTACGGGGGGCTTTTTTTTATAGAGCAACAGACTCTTTTTCCAGGCTAAGTGAAGATCTTCTAAATTAGTGAGACGCCATTTCCTCTCCAACTTACGGGTTATCTGCTTTAAGCTGCGAGTTTGTGAGTTATACCACGGAGTCAGGCACTTCTGATTTAAGGCTCTCTTTTTCAGAGGAGCTACAGCATCCAAAGTTGTCTTCAATGAGGATATAAAACTATTGACGAGATAATCTATCTCACTCACAGAGTTTAGGTAGCTACTCTGCACTGTGTTGGTATATGGCATTGGAGAACATAAAGAAGGAATCATATCCTTAAACCTAGTTACAGCGCTTTCTGAAAGACTTCTAGTGTAATGAAACGTATTCCCCACTGCTGGGTAGTCCATCAGAGTAAATGTAAATGTTATTAAGAAATGATCAGACAGAAGGGAGTTTTCAGGGAATACTGTTAAGTCTTCAATTTCCATACCATAAGTCAGAACAAGATCTAAAGTATGATTAAAGTGGTGGGTGGACTCATTTACATTTTGAGCAAAGCCAATCGAGTCTAACAATAGATTAAATGCAGTGTTGAGGCTGTCATTCTCAGCATCTGTGTGGATGTTAAAATCGCCCACTATAATTATCTTATCTGAGCTAAGCACTAAGTCAGACAAATGGTCTGAAAATTCACAGAGAAACTCACAGTAACGACCAGGTGGATGATAGATAACAACAAATAAAACTGGTTTTTGGGACTTCCAATTTGGATGGACAAGACTAAGAGTCAAGCTTTCAAATGAATTAAAGCTCTGTCTGGGTTTTTGATTAATTAATAAGCTGGAGTGGAAGATTGCTGCTAATCCTCCGCCTCGGCCCGTGCTACGAGCGTTCTGGCAGTGTGACTCGTGGGTGTTGACTCATTTAAACTAACATTCATCCTGCTGTAACCAGGTTTCTGTAAGGCAGAATAAATCAATATGTTAATCAATTATTATATCATTTACTAACAGGGACTTAGAAGAGAGAGACCTAATGTTTAATAGACCACATTTAACTGTTTTAGTCTGTGGTGCAGTTGAAGGTGCTATATTATTTTTTCTTTTTGAATTTTTATGCTTAAATAGATTTTTGCTGGTTATTGGTGGTCTGGGAGCAGGCACCGTCTCTACGGGGATGGGGTAATGAGGGGATGGCAAGGGGAGAGAAGCTGCAGAGAGGTGTGTAAGACTACAACTCTGCTTCCTGGTCCCAACCCTGGATAGTCACAGTTTGGAGGATTTAAGAAAATTGGCCAGATTTCTAGAAATGAGAGCTGCTCCATCCAAAGTGGGATGGATGCCGTCTCTCCTAACAAGACCAGGTTTTCCCCCAATTATCTATGAAGCCCACCTCATTTTTACATAAGTTTCTGTAATCACATTATACATTCAAGTATTGCCAATTAAGTTAACAAATTTCTAGCATAAGTCTTTGGTTCCTTCATGGTTAAAGGTAAAGGCAGAGGTGCAGGTTTATGCTCAGAGAAATGTTTACTTATATGAACAAAACTGAGCATTTTTGCACACAAGCTGGGTATCTGTAATCATATTTATTTTAGATCTAAATGAACTGAACTGAGCCTTTTTGCACACAGGCCAGGCATTTTGCAATTATATCAATGTTAATTTTAAACAAAGCTATTTGCACATAAGCCGCGGACCTGCAATTGTATTTATACCTGCACTTTGTAAATAGTGTGTAAATACTGAGGTTTTGAATGAATGACAGTGAGGACTTGCCCTAACCTTTTTAATACTATTTGTCTATTTGTCCATCTGTGTGTGTGGGTTTGGAGTGTGTTGCTGGGTGTGTGTGCCTGGAGTGTAAGAGAGAGAGATGGGGTAACTATGGATGTCTTGTCCCATGTTGTATGTCGGGCCATGTGCCCATTCGGGGACTAAGGATGGAAATTAGCTTAGGCTATAATCCTGTGTGTTATGGATGCGTCTCTGTAGATTGTCTTTTCTAACATGCACTGTCCCTTGATAAATAAATAGAAAATAGAAATAGAAATAGAAATGGGTCAAAATGTCTGAAACTCTATAGTGCTTTATTTTAAAACGTTTGAACAACATTATCAGAGGATACAATTCAAATGAATTCATTTTTTAAGTGGTTTATGTACATAGATCTCTTTAACATTAACCTATTTTGTTAACAATATGCTTGCAGCTGCTTCACAGTTGCTTGCAGTGCTCCCCACCAAACAGTTGTTGGCAGTAGTGCACCGAGTTGGGTTAAAACCCGCTGTTTAACAAAAGAGAAGAAGAAGGCTTAGCTGACTAACATAACAGCGCTGCACTGCATTCTGTTTTGTCAAAAGTTTGTGCTCAACAAGTTAATTCGTGTGTTCAGTCTCTATACTACACTTAAGAGACCACTGAGCAGAAGAGGAGACTAACGCTGGAGGCTCGTCGACTGGGATTCCTCACAGAGAAGGCTGCCGCTACCACGAGGGCACACTCTTACGAGCGCCACTAGTTTAGCTTATGACAAGCTAAAAGTGGATGCTGTCATTTTGGCCGAACTTCTAGCCAGTTTCTGGGGATTCTGTGTTAGTGCGCGCCCGCAGCCGACGTGCTTGATGAATTCCTGTGCAAAAGGTAGTTCCCAGATAATTGTGATAGATTCCTGTGAGATAATGAGTATATCTTATCTAAATCAATTCTAAAATTTACCAGTAATAAAAGTTTTAAGAGTGGCTGTAATAAATGTTTAAGAAACTTAAAGTTTATGAGCAACTTCACCTGTTATTGCTTAATTGTAAACACTGACACGATGGAGTTTGATGCAGAAGAGTTCAGAAAGATACGACTGGAATGTTTTGATGACCATTTACAGTTGGAGATGAAAGACTTGGGTGTGAACTTGGTGTTAAAGTCAGAACAAGAAGCTGCACTGAAAGATATCAATCTGGGACAAAGAGACACATTCTGTGTGTTGTTGGTCCAACGAGAGCAGCACACGGAGCAGGATGGAGAAAGTATTCTGGCGAGCTCAATCTGTGGGCGCGAGCTATCCCGGAATGCTAAAATAGCAGAGATGTTGGTCCAGTCTGAGCAGGGTGCCACAAGGGAGGAGGGAGCAGCTTCAGATGGCGAGGCCTTTCTACCGTGATCATGACACTGTGAATATCAAAAGACACTTTAAGGTAACAGAACCTGATGTGAGCACAAACCCATTTTAGCCAGAAATGACAGAATTTGCTTGAAGCTTGATTATGCCAGACATGGATGAATTGGAACTAAACCAACACATTTTTGACTAGCATGGAGCTAATGTTAGCCACAGAGAGGCACAGGCCTAATTCATATTTTGTCCATGTTTTATCTGTTCTGGTATTAAGCCTAAAGGTGTCAATAAGGTGTGTCTCACACCCAAGGACAAGCAGGTTGGGTGAATTGGAAACTTTATAATTGTCCAGGTCTCACTTATAAAAGAGGTCTCGATCTCAGTGAGACTAACTTGGTTAAATAAAGGCTAAATTTAAAATGTACATAACTTTTTATGACCATGACTAAAATATATACTCTGTGTATTATTAGGTGTTGACGCAATTAAAGTTTAAGTAATGTCAGTGCCCAGAAAGAGACTTTATAAAGATAAGTTTATGATAATATTTTTGGGTTATTGCTTGTGCCCCCCCCCACAACAGCAACCATGCTGGCTGCCTTAAGAGTTGCTAAATCAGTGAATCCTCCATCCGACCAGTGGATGAGTGAGTGCCTGCAGTTGATTCACAACAGCCCGATCCTTATCCAGAGGTTAAATAAGATTGTTCAGTGTCTTGTGCCAGTAGATTCTAAAATTCACATTCAGCAAGCAAAATATTCAAACATTTCTGGCAAGAAATATTCTGTTCTATTTGGGATATAATTTGTAAATACAGTAAAATCTGCCAGTAATGAAGTTGTATATACTAACTTTCCTTCCTTAAAGAAATAATTTACAGGCCCTGTAACTTAATAATATACAATTATAGACTTTTGATGAGGTGTACCCGTGATTATGCGGACCTGGTCAGGGTGGGGTTCACCGAGGCCTTGGCCAGATGAGATGATCATCTGAAGTAGATAACAGCTATTACAAATTTAAAAAAGTTCTTCAAGATAAATCCTGAAAACTGCATTTACACTCAAAAAGGAGACAATGGACAAAGTTTTTGTGAGAGGGGTTTAACACTTAATAGACTCATTATGTCAACATGCACAAATGTTCTAAAACTACAACTCACCATGCATTGGTTCATATTCCCACTACAAATGAACAGTGTTGTGGTCTACTAGGAACCAGGTCCCACAATCTGGTTGAAATGACCAAACTTATGAGGTATGAAAGCCCCTGATGAAGGCTTTTTTTTTTAAACTGTCTGTCGGGTATTTTTGGCTCCAAACAACATTCGATTTTAGGACAGATGCAACCTGTGAACCTCATCCTGACCGGGTCCGCATAATCATGGGTACACCGAAATCAAAAGTCTATAACTGTTTTATTATATGGTAACAAGAAAATTGGGAGTTTGTCAAACATTGAACACTGAAAAATCAATTTCAAGTTTCAACTCTTTATTATTACTGTCATACTGTACACTGTAGCCAGGCTGACAAAGAGTCAGAGCTCTATTCAATCAATCAATCAATTTTATTTATATAACGCCAAATCACAACAAACAGTTGCCCCAAGGCGCTTTATATTGTAAGGCAAGGCCATACAATAATTACGTAAAAACCCCAATGGTCAAAACGACCCCCTGTGAGCAAGCACTTGGCGACAGTGGGAAGGAAAAACTCCCTTTTAACAGGAAGAAACCTCCAGCAGAACCAGGCTCAGGGAGGGGCAGTCCTCTGCTGGGACTGGTTGGGGCTCAGGGAGAGAACCAGGAAAAAGACACGCTGTGGAGGGGAGCAGAGATCAATCACCAATGATTAAATGCAGAGTGGTGCATACAGAGCAAAAAGAGAAAGAAACACTCAGTGCATCATGGGAACCCCCCAGCAGTCTAAGTCTATAGCAGCATAACTAAGGGATGGTTCAGGGTCACCTGATCCAGCCCTCACTATAAGCTTTAGCAAAACGGAAAGTTCCAAGTCTAATCTTAAAAGTAGAGAGGGTGTCTGTCTCCCTGATCCGAATTGGGAGCTGGTTCCACAGGAGAGGAGCCTGAAAGCTGAAGGCTCTGCCTCCCATTCTACTCTTACAAACCCTAGGAACTACAAGTAAGCCTGCAGTCTGAGAGCGAAGCGCTCTATTGGGGTGATATGGTACTATGAGGTCCCTAAGATAAGATGGGACCTGATTATTCAAAACCTTATAAGTAAGAAGAAGAATTTTAAATTCTATTCTAGAACTAACAGGAAGCCAATGAAGAGAGGCCAATATGGGTGAGATATGCTCTCTCCTTCTAGTCCCCGTCAGTACTCTAGCTGCAGCATTTTGAATTAACTGAAGGCTTTTCAGGGAACTTTTAGGACAACCTAATAATAATGAATTACAATAGTCCAGCCTAGAGGAAATAAATGCATGAATTAGTTTTTCAGCATCACTCTGAGACAAGACCTTTCTAATTTTAGAGATATTGCGTAAATGCAAAAAAGCAGTCTTACATATTTGTTTAATATGCGCTTTGAATGACATATCCTGATCAAAAATGACTCCAAGATTTCTCACAGTATTACTAGAGGTCAGGGTAATGCCATCCAGAGTAAGGATCTGGTTAGACACCATGTTTCTAAGATTTGTGGGGCCAAGTACAATAACTTCAGTTTTATCTGCGTTTAAAAGCAGGAAATTAGAGGTCATCCATGTCCTTATGTCTGTAAGACAATCCTGCAGTTTAGCTAATTGGTGTGTGTCCTCTGGCTTCATGGATAGATAAAGCTGGGTATCATCTGCGTAACAATGAAAATTTAAGCAATGCCGTCTAATAATACTGCCTAAGGGAAGCATGTCCTAGCACAGAACCTTGTGGAACTCCATAATTAACCTTAGTCTGTGAAGAAGATTCCCCATTTACATGAACAAATTGTAATCTATTAGATAAATATGATTCAAACCACCGCAGCGCAGTGCCTTTAATACCTATTGAGTACCTATTGAGGAATACTCGGCTCAATAGAGCCGAGTATTCCTCAATATTCCTTTAACTTTAACTAGTAATGACTTCATGACTTTCTTTGCTAATAAAATTTTAACTATTAGAGAAAAAATTACTTATAACCATCCCAAAGGCATATCGTTCTCTTTGGCTGCTTTCATTGATGCCGGTATTTGGTTAGACTCTTTCTCTCCGATTGTTCTGTCTGAGTTATTTTCATTAGTTACTTCCTCCAAACCATAACATGTCTATTAGACCCCATTACTACCAGGCTGCTCAAGGAAGCCCTACCATTAATTAATGCTTCGATCTTAGCTAATTATAGGTCAATCTCCAACCTTCCTTTTCTCTCAAAAATTCTTGAAAGAGTAGTTGTAAAACAGCTAACTTATCATCTGTGTTGTGTGGGCCGCCAGAAGAGGTACTGCTGGCCCACCACCAGAGGTTGGCCTGCCTGAAGTGCGGGCTTCAGGCACAAGAGGGCGCTGCCGCCACGGACACAGCCGGGGGTGACAGCTGTCACTCATCATCTCTTGACAGCTGTCACCCATCTACACTACATCATCTCACTCCATAAAGACCGGACGTCATCTCCACCTCGTTGCCGAGATATCATCTACCTGTGAAGGTAATATTCTCTGCTGTATCTAAAAGTGTCATAGTCTGAACTCTTTTTGCAGCCGTTTTCGTGTGGTGTTCCTTATCTGCTGGATTGGCGTTTGGTGTGAACAGCGACGGCTTCGCTTCATACCCAAACAAGATAAGTGGTGTAACAGGAGCTGCACGAGTGTGTGATTAGAGGTGGAGGTGACTTTCCACCTTCTGACTGTTTTTGTTACTGGGTGTGCACACACCCACATCTCACTGTTTGTGCTCCTCGCCAGCAGTACCAGATCCGACAGTCGGGGACGGTGATCACCTGGGAATTCGGGACTTGGCAGCTCCAGTATTCACCAGGTTCTGTGGCGGTGGAAATCGTGTGGTCCCGGCCTGCCCACACGTCACCTTGGTGTATTGACTGCTATAAGATTCTGTGATTGTCTGTATCATCGTTGTGCACATTCACAACATTAAATTGTTACCTTTTGGCTCATCTATTGACCGTTCATTTGCGCCCCCTGTTGTGGGTCCGTGTCACTACACTTTCCCCAACAGGATATCTCGGCCAACGTCATGGATCCCGAGGGGCGTCAACCATCTGTTGGACAGCCAATGGAAGAGCAGGGTGCACAGGCGTCGGCTGGAGGCGTGATTGGTGAGTTGCAGCACATCCTCACCGCCTTTACCGCTCGGATGGACCTGATGACCGAGCAAAACATCATCCTTAATCGCAGGATGGAGGCTCTCACCGCGCTGCTGCAGCTCCCCCTCCTGCCGACCCGGTGCCGAATACAGACATTCCACTGGTCATTCAACAACCCCCCCCCACCATCCCCTGAAGCATACATAAGCCCCCCAGAGCTGTACGGAGGTTGTGTGGAGACGTGCGCGGACTTTCTTATGCAGTGTTCGCTCGTCTTTGCACAGCGTCCCGTGATGTACGCATCTGATGCCAGCAAGGTGGCTTACGTGATTAATTTGCTTCGAGGTGAGGCACGCGCTTGGGCTACAGCGCTTTGGGAACAAAGTTCACAGCTCCTTGCCTCTTATACTGGGTTTGTGAGGGAGCTCAGAACTGTTTTTGATCACCCTAACAGAGGCAAAACCGCGTCTACTGTGCTGCTGTCAATGAGACAGGGGCGCTGCCGCGCAGCCGAATATGCAGTCGACTTCCGCATCACGGCTGCGAGATCCGGGTGGAATATGACTGCGCTCCGCGCCGCCTTCATAAACGGACTGTCGTCGGTCCTGAAGGAGCACCTGGTGGCTAAGGAGGAACCGTGGGATTTGGCTGAGCTTATCGATTTGGTTATACGATTGGACAATCGGTTAGAAGAACGCCGACGGGAGCGAGGCGAAGGGCGTGGTCAGGCACAAGCCGTCCCTCTTCCTCCCGGGTCCGAAAGGGAGCCGTCTTCCCCACGCTCCACAGCCACAGCGCTCCGTGTGGCTACAGCTCCCCCTGCTGACGATGCTAGGGACACTTCTACCTCCCGCGTGATTTTGGGCTTCCCATCGATGATTAAACACAATCCCCGGATTGATTGGCCATCTGGGGTTGTGGCTCAGTGGAGCGAAACCTGCCACCGGAATTGTTTAGGATCCTCGGTTCCTCCCGGTGTAAATGCTAATGAGGAGGTTAAAGTCCCTCCCAATCTGACGGCGGTGCCGGTTGAGTACCGCGATCTTGCTGACGTCTTCAGCAAGGATCTGGCGCTCACCCTTCCCCCGCACCGTCCGTACGATTGTGCCATTGATTTGTTCCCGGGCGTTGAGTTCCCGTCCAGCAGGCTGTACAATCTCTCATGTCCTGAGCGCGAATCAATGGAGACCTACATCCGGGACTCATTAGCTGCCGGGTTGATCCGGAATTCCACCTCCCCGATGGGTGCAGGTTTCTTTTTTGTGGGCAAGAAAGATGGCGGACTCCGTCCATGCATTGATTACAGGGGGCTGAATGACATAACAGTTCGTAATCGATACCCTTTACCCCTGTTGGATTCAGTGTTCACGCCCCTGCATGGAGCCCAAATTTTCACCAAACTGGACCTTAGGAATGCGTACCACCTGGTTCGGATCCGGAAGGGAGACGAATGGAAGACGGCATTCAACACCCCATTAGGTCATTTTGAGTACCTGGTCATGCCGTTCGGCCTCACTAACGCCCCCGCGACGTTCCAAGCTTTGGTAAATGACGTCTTGCGGGACTTCCTGCACAGATTTGTCTTCGTATATCTGGATGACATACTCATCTTTTTCCCGGACCCTGAGACTCATGTCCAGCATGTACGTCAGGTCCTGCAGCGGTTGTTGGAGAACTGGCTGTTTGTGAAGGGCGAGAAGTGCGAGTTCCACCGCACTTCTTTGTCCTTCCTGGGGTTCATCATCTCCTCCAACTCCGTCACACCCCTAATCCGGCCAAGGTTGCGGCGGTGAGAGATTGGCCCCAACCAACAAGCCGTAGGAAGCTGCAACAGTTCCTCGGCTTTGCAAATTTCTACAGGAGGTTCATTAAGGGCTACAGTCAGGTAGTTAGCCCCCTGACAGCCCTGACCTCTCCAAAAGTCCCCTTCACCTGGTCGGATCGGTGCGAAGCCGCGTTCAAGGAGTTGAAACGCCGGTTCTCGTCTGCACCAGTTCTGGTGCAGCCCGACCCTAGCCGCCAGTTTGTGGTTGAAGTGGACGCCTCTGACTCAGGGATAGGAGACGTGCTATCCCAGAGCGGAGAGACCGATAAGGTTCTTCACCCGTGTGCCTACTTTTTTCGCAGGTTGACCCCAGCTGAACGGAACTATGACGTCGGCAATCGAGAACTCCTTGCGGTGAAAGAGGCTCTTGAGGAGTGGAGACACCTGTTGGAGGGAGCGTCTGTGCCTTTCACGGTTCTCACTGACCATCGGAACCTGGAGTATATCAGGACAGCCAAGCGGCTGAACCCCAGGCAAGCCCGCTGGTCACTGTTCTTCGGGCGTTTTGACTTCCGAATCACCTACCGCCCGGGACCAAGAACCAGAGATCGGATGCATTGTCCCGGGTGCATGAAGACGAACTGAGCTGTCGGATCCACCGGAGCCCATCATTCCAGAGTCCACTATCGTGGCCACCCTCACCTGGGACGTGGAGAAGACCGTCCGGGAGGCCCTGGCACGGAGCCCGGACCCCGGAACAGGGCCGAAGAACAGACTCTACGTCCCACCAGAGGCAAGAGGCTGCTGTCTTGGATTTCTGTCACGGTTCTAAGCTCTCCTGTCATCCGGGGGTGCGAACGACCGTGGCAGTGGTCCGGCAGTGCTTCTGGTGGGCGTCCCTGGAGGCCGATGTCCGGGGATATATCCAGGCCTGCACCACCTGTGCCAGGGGCAAGGCAGACCATCAGAAGGCACAGGGACTTCTTCAGCCACTTCCTGTGCCTCATCGCCCCTGGTCCCACATCGGTCTGGATTTTGTCACGGGCCTCCCGCCGTCCCAGGGCATGACGACCATCTTCACGATAGTGGACCGGTTCTCCAAGGCGGCCCACTTCGTGGCCCTCCCGAAGCTCCCCACGGCCCAGGAGACTGCAGACCTCCTGGTCCACCACGTCGTCCGTCTGCATGGGATACCTACCGACATCGTCTCTGATCGTGGTCCCCAGTTCTCCTCACACGTCTGGAGGAGCTTCTGCCGGGAACTGGGGGCCACTGTGAGCCTCTCGTCCGGGTATCACCCGCAGACCAATGGACAGGCAGAACGGGCCAATCAGGAATTGGAGCAAGCCCTGCGCTGTGTGACGTCCGCACACCCGACAGCCTGGAGTGAACATCTGGCCTGGATTGAGTATGCGCATAACAGCCAGGTGTCCTCTGCCACCGGCCTCTCCCCATTTGAGGTGTGTTTGGGGTATCAGCCCCCATTGTTTCCCGTGGTGGAGGGAGAGGTCGGTGTGCCCTCGGTCCAGGCCCACCTACGGAAGTGCCGTCGGGTGTGGCGCTCCGCCCGTTCTGCCTTGTTGAAGGCCCGGACGAGGGCGAAGACCCATGCAGACCGCCGGCGATCTCCGGCCCCTGCTTACCAGCCCGGGCAGAAGGTGTGGCTATCCACGAAGGACATCCCCGTCCAGGTGGACTCCCCGAAACTCAAGGACAGGTATATTGGGCCATACAAGATCCTCAAAATCCTCAGTCCTGCCGCAGTGAAGCTCCAACTCCCGTCTTCACTGCGGATCCACCTGGTCTTTCATGTGTCAAGGATCAAACCTCACCACACCTCACCCCTCTGTGCTCCCGGACCGGCGCCGCCTCCTGCCTGGATCATCGACGGGGAGCCGGCTTGGACGGTGCGCCGGCTCCTGGACGTCCGTCGGATGGGCCGGGGGTTCCAGTATTTGGTGGACTGGGAGGGGTATGGACCCGAAGAACGCTCCTGGGTGAAGAGGAGCTTCATCCTGGATCCGGCCCTCCTGGCCGATTTCTACCGCCGTCACCCGGACAAGCCTGGTCGGGCGCCAGGAGGCGCCCGTTGAGGGGGGGGGGGGGGGGTCCTGTTGTGTGGGCCGCCAGAAGAGGAGGTACTGCTGGCCCACCACCAGAGGGCGCCCTGCCTGAAGTGCGGGCTTCAGGCACGAGAGGGCGCTGCCGCCACGGACACAGCCGGGGGATGACAACAATCTGCAGAGGAATGGTCTATTTGAAGAGTTTCAGTCAGGTTTTAGAATTCATCATAGTACAGAAACCGCATTAGTGAAGGTTACAAATGATCATCTTTTGGCCTCAGACAGTGGACTCATCTCTGTGCTCGTCCTGTTAGACCTCAGTGCAGCTTTTGATACTGTTGACCATAAAATTTTATTACAGAGATTAGAGCATGCCATAGGTATTAAAGGCATTGTGCTGCAGTGGTTTGAATCATATTTATCTAATAGATTACAATTTGTTCATGTAAATGGGGAGTCTTCTTCACAGACTAAGGTTAATTATGGAGTTCCACAAGGTTCTGTGCTAGGACCAATTTTATTCACTTTATACATGCTTCCCTTAGCCAGTATTATTAGACAGCATTGCTTAAATTTTCATTGCTACGCAGATGATACCCAGCTTTATCTATCCATGAAGCCAGAGGACACACACCAATTAGCTAAACTGCAGGAATGTCTTACAGACATAAAGACATGGATGACCTCTAATTTCCTGCTTTTAAATTCAGATAAAACTGAAGTTATTGTACTTGGCCCCACAAATCTTAGAAACATGGTGTCTAACCAGATCCTTACTCCAGATGGCATTACCCTGACCTCTAGTAATACTGTGAGAAATCTTGGAGTCATTTTTGGTCAGGATATGTCATTCAATGCGCATATTAAACAAATATGTAGGACTGCTTTTTTGCATTTGCGCAATATCTCTAAATTTAGAAAGGTCTTGTCTCAGAGTGATGCTGAAAAACTAATTCATGCATTTATTTCCTCTAGGCTGGACTATTGTAATTCATTATTATCAGGTTGTCCTAAAAGTTCCCTGAAAAGCCTTCAGTTAATTCAAAATGCTGCAGCTAGAGTACTGACAGGGACTAGGAGAGAGCATATCTCACCCATATTGGCCTCTCTTCATTGGCTTCCTGTTAATTCTAGAATAGAATTTAAAATTCTTCTTCTTACTTATAAGGTTTTGAATAATCAGATCCCATCTTATCTTAGGGACCTCATAGTACCATATCACCCCAATAGAGTGCTTCGCTCTCACTGCAGGGTTACTTGTAGTTCCTAGGGTTTGTAAGAGTAGAATGGGAGGCAGAGCCTTCAGCTTTCAGGCTCCTCTCCTGTGGAACCAGCTCCCAATTCAGATCAGGGAGACAGACACCCTCTCTACTTTTAAGATTAGGCTTAAAACTTTCCTTTTTGCTAAAGCTTATAGTTAGGGCTGGATCAGGTGACCCTGAACCATCCCTTAGTTATGCTGCTATAGCCTTAGACTGCTGTGGGGTTCCCATGATGCACTGAGTGTTTCTTTCTCTTTTTGCTCTGTATGCACAGCTCTGCATTTAATCATTAGTGATTGATCTCTGCTCTCTTCCACAGCATGTCTTTTTCCTGATTCTCTCCCTCAGCCCCAACCAGTCCCAGCAGAAGACTGCCCCTCCCTCAGCCTGGTTCTGCTAGAGGTTTCTTCCTGTTAAAAGGGAGTTTTTCCTTCCCACTGTCACCAAGTGCTTGCTCACAGGGGGTCGTTTTGACCGTTGGGGTTTTCTGTAATTATTGTATGGCTTTTGCTTTACAATATAAAGCGCCTTGGGGCAACTGTTTGTTGTGATTTGGCGCTATATAAATAAAACTGATTTGATTTGATTTGACTTTTATGGACTGTATTGACACACATTTGTGAGAGAAGACCGAGGAGCAGCAGCAGCCAGCAGTTTTTTTTTTTTGTGTGCTCTTAGGTTTTACTGCATTGTGTACACGGCGGTGTCATGACGACACGACGCAACTCGAAGCGGGCTTAATAAGGAATAGTCTTTGTGAAATAATACACAGGCATCATGTAGAATCTTGTCAACAAACTGACAGCCAAAGTAGGCGTCGTATCGCGTTATGTGATTGGTCGTTATCGATAGAAGGTGTCGCTCGATTGGCTAGCACCACGCGGTGTACTCGGCTGCACCAGCGGTCAACTTGGCTCCACCAGCGGTCAACTCGGCATGTGGTACAGCTCAGAAAGTGGCAAATGGGCCAATCAGAAGTTGGCAAAATCACATACCATATAATAAAACATGTTTATTTATTGCTGATATGAAGTTTCTGATAGAAATTTCTTATATAAAAACTTATATAAAAAATTCTGTGTCCCTTGCATAATGTTTCATTTGTATAGTGTGTGCATACTGTCTATGGTACCAGACACTTGAAACAGAAGGATTTCTATGCTGTACTACTGAGGATTACCACCTTATCTGAGGTGGAAAAACTGATCTGTGCCAACAAAAAAAATAATTTTTGGAGATTCTTTTGGTGGATAAGTAAGCACCAGAATGCATTTGAGATTTCACATTTTTCTGGGGGACAAACACCAGACCCCACCAGGGCCTTGCCAAGATCTTTCAGGTTTTTTTTTTCCATGGCTCACTTTCATCATTCAGTTCATTCACAGATTTGTCCGTGCTCATGATGAAAGGTCAACAGTATTGGTTTAATCATTTGTGAAGCATTAGGATTTAATGTGAAGTGTGAACTTCTGTATTAAGGTTGTAACATATGGATCTATATACTTTTTGTGTTCCAGGAGAAGCAGAATGACATCATTCACAGTATCGAACAGCTGAATGACAAAGTTGATGCACTACATCCTTGGACCATCCCTGAAAGTGTCGGTTCCCAGACATACCAGGAGAGAGAACAATGTGGACGCTGCTGACACGATTATCCGAAGGTTGGCCAGCTAAACCAGAAGTGTGGGCTAGAACCAATTACAAGCAGTGCCTGGAAGTAATGGGGCTTCCAGTAAAGTCACTCAAAGAAGTGAGTTAATGTGTTTTCTGTTTGTTAGATCCTCATTACTTTAATAAAGTTTTGCTTTTTCATTTTTTACACAGTATATTATGAAACATGATGTATTTATGGAAATACAGTAACTAAAAGGCCTTTCACATTGCACGCTTTATATGCGTCAGGCAACACCTCCCAACACGTCGTGACATCAGTCGTGTCCCCATGTTGTATGTGCGTTGACGAACCACGAAAAAGCTTTAATATAGCAATTTGATATAGCAGTCAAATTCATTTTGAGGTTAAAAAAAACATTTGCAAGGATTTTTCTTCAGAAAACTGCTCTGTATAAATGAGCAGTCCTGTGACATGTTTCTGTTTTGTAGAGATCAGTGGTTTCTGCCACTAGTCTTCCGTGTTTGGACCCGATGCGTTGTTTCTGTTGGACAATGCGAAGCTTTGTCACAGTTCAGGGCTGACGTCTCTAAAAAGCAATGAAAATAATGAAATTAATGCTTTTTAGACCGATTTGTGGTGCCTCTGATGCTTCCAAAGCGTATGGTGTCAAAGGCCCTTTACACAAATAGCAGTGGATACAGAGGATTAATCATTTTTCTCTGATCTGCTTTCACCTGTGTGGTATACCTCGCTGATGACTAACTTGAGAAAATTCTGCAAGCAAAATAAACAGCTTGTTAAAAATATAGGGCCTGTTCAATAAGGTGTTGAGTTGAATACCAGTTATGACCATGCTCTCAAATTATACAGTATCTGAACAGTAATTTTCAACTTGCAGCTCAAGAGTGCTAATGACAAACTTGATGGCGAGGACAAGGGAACCAGGCACCAGAGGAATGCACAAATCAATACCTTAACTGCATACACCCCTGGAATGGAACAAGGGAAGGATACAGTAACAATCATTGTCAGGGGTGGCTTGTACGCTACAGCTCCTGTTTATCTTTGGCAGTCAGGACAAGTTGGGAACTGTCAAAGGCAGCCTTGCCAGGGACGTGCCACAAATTTACAGAGTTGTCATAGCGGCTGCAATAAATATCACATCAATGGACAGTACTACCATCATTTCTACAATTGTGCCATAATCCCAAGATGTCCTATCCAAGCAGAATCAAAGAAGTATAGACAGGACCATCCTGAACTTTTTCCTGACCCAGATTACAGGTTTGAGAAACTAACAATCTTGCAAATCTGTTTTTATTTTTTTTCATGGGGGGGGGGCAACAGCCAGTCACAGCAGAGAGGCACCATGACGTCTGGTCTCTCTGTGGCTAATCCAACATGGCAGAATCCACTCCAAAACAGCTTAATTTCTGTGTAAATCTAACATGTCTATCATATATTATGTAAAAGCTCCTGAAAAACACTTCGGAAACTGAAAATGCTGTTTTCACAACCTGATAACACCTCTGGAGTGATTTACAAGACATCTCGCGGACATCAGTGTGCACACACATCCCGCGGTCAAAGGTAGCTCATGCATGTGCATATGCATGTCCTCCTTTAGATGCCATTAAAATGTAAATAAAATGTTATTGAGTTTATCCTACAACATCAATATAAACATAGTGGTGAATATATCACTGATACACAGATAACACAATAAAGGGCACATATATATATACATGTCACAGGGGCCTTGTTTTTTTTATCTTTTTTTTTCCTCTCTATTTTTGCTGTGCTTGTCAGTTGCATGTGTAGTTGTGCTTTGATTTGCCGTGCTTTTTTTTTTTTCTTTTCATCATGTGATTGTTGTGTTTTGGTTCTTCTGCACTTGTGTGCTTTTGCATGTTTTGGTTTTCTGAATGAAGTGTAGGTGTTAGTAATTGGGCTCCACCCTCATTGCCCCATGAACTTCTACCATTGGCCACTGTGGCCCACAGACTGGGTTAAAAGCACAGAGTGTGGGTGTGGGGAGGAGGACTTGGAGCAGGGAGGCACACATGAGAGGAAGCCTGACGCAGGTGCAGACGCGGACACGGAAGCAGGACGCCATGTGGAGAGACAGGCCGGAGAGAGACACGTACATCACCCGCTAAACAGTTAAGAGAGGGACGTGTCCCAGACTGCTCGTCTGTGTGCATGCACGTCTTGGTGAGATTTATGCTTGTCCCTGAGTCCTCCCTCTGATCCGTACAGCTTGCTGGGTGTGGAGCACAGGGAAGGAGAGACGCGGATTGCGGCCAGAGGCGCAGGGGATCGAAAGGACAGGATGCGCACACAACGCCTCGCTATATGCTTAAGTAAAAGGGACGTGTCCCAGACTGCTTGTGTGTGTGCGCGCGCACCTTTTTGAGACTGTGCATGGCCCTCAGCCCCTCCCTCTGATCTGTACAGCTGGCTGTGTGTGGAGGTGCGGAGGAGAGACGTGGACCGCGGCCGGAGGTGCAGAAGATGGAGAGGACGAAATGCATGGGCAGCGCCCACGAAGAATAGTGGAGGTCTGACCTGAGCCCCGGGACCACTCGGACGGGATAATCTTTCAGCTCCCTACTGTCCCCACCCAGCTCTATGCAGAGTCTTTTTTTTTTTTTTTTTTTTTTAAAGCAAAATCTTTGTGATTTTATTCTTTTTGACTGAGGCTTTGGGTTTTTTCTTTCTTTATTTTTATTATCTTTTACCGTTCTGGACATTTTATATTGACTTTTTGTAGTTTTAGCTAAATATTTATTTATTTTAATTGTGAATAAACTGTTTTCAATTTTGCCAACATTAGCTTGGGCTGTTTCTTGGGAGTTGTACTTGGTGATTAAAGGACCCTGATTGGTGACATTTCTTTGGCGTTGTCGGCAGGATCACCAGTGCTACTGCTAAGAAATGGACCCAGCTCAGCCAGGCTCCAGTGCAGCTATTAATGCAAACTTTATGATGCCATGGTTTATGGGGGCCGCATGGATTCCAAAATTCAATGGGGAAGCTGCAAAATTTGGGGACTGGAGAGCCCAGGTGGAAGCAATGTTGAGGGCACAAGATTTAAATCCACAGCAGCAGGCAGATTTTTTTGTTTTGGGAGCCTTGGAAGGGGAAGCCACGCAGGAACTAATGCTAGCCAAATCAACTGAAAAGGAGACTGGGGCTAAGGTATTGGCTTTTTTACAAAACCTTTATGCTAAGCCTGCCACAAAAGCAAAATTACGCGTAAATTTTTTTAACTGTAAACAGAGGGCTGACGAATCAATTAACACTTTTATTTTACGCCTCCGCAAAGTGTTTTCTAGGTGGCAAGATTCTGATGTAGACGGGACTGGGGAGGAGGACGACCTGCTTTTGGATCAGTTTATGGTTGATCTTCGTAAAGGGCCGCTTAAACAGGAACTTAGTCGCTAAATGCGGCGTAGACATGATATGACTTTTAAAATAGCTTGTAAAGAGACTCGCACCTTGGAGAAAGCTTGAGGAAGAGGACGATGTGCTGGTGTCAAATCCTGTCGCAGCCTACGCTCCATCAAGGCCAACCCCCTTTGACAGTGAGAAATTAAGGGGAAAGATGCATTCTGAGCTGAAGGAGGAGCTGTTGGGGGAGTTAAGGAAGGAGATTAAAGAGCAATTAAAGGCTATGTCATCTGCAATCGTAGAGGATGTTAAAACTCAGCTCAGAGTTCCGTCTCCAACCCCACAATCTCAAATGGGACATCTATGAACAAGGACCCCCTCTTACCAGTGGGATGAACAAGGGAGGCCCATCTGTCGAAGCTGTGGCACTGCAGGGCATGTCCAGCGCCACTGCTCTCAGAGATCTTCCAGGCCACAGGATTTTTAGCCACCCCTGCAGCTGAGGGCCAAGCAGTGGGGGTGGTTGTTTCAGAGCCCAAAGCGCACTCCATACAGGTCCCAGAACCTGCCACGGCAACAGACCCTGAGTCAAAGATGGTCCTGGTTGGTGAGTGTCCTGATGTGTTTATTAAAGTGAATAATTGTGCAATCCCCTTTATACTTGATAAAGGGTCACAAATATCTTTGATGAGCCAGGCTTTGTTTAGGAAATATATGGAAGGGATTAAATTGAGTAGCCCTGCAGAGGTCCCTTGGCTAACCCTGCGGGCTGCTAATGGCTTACAGATTCCATATATTGGCTGTGTGACTGTAAATTGTGTGATCGGAGGAGTTAACATCTATGGAAAGGAAATTATTATTGTGGAAGATGGATGTCTTGGGCCAGAGAAGGGGATCCTTGGCATGAATATTATTCAAGATCTTTGGTCTTCGCTTACTCAGGGCAACCACCCGGGGCTAGCAGTCTTCAAAACCACTCTGCCTTCAGCTGAAGGTAAGGTGTGGACCAAAGCTTTCACCGAGTGCCAGCAGATCACCATCAGCGGGCCCCGACCTACAGTGGACGGGGTTGCCAGACTTCCACGCCAGTTGCCCGTGACCATCCCCTCCATACACGGAGATGGTGTTATGGACACAGGTAAATGATATTCCTACTAACTGTACTGTTGTTATCGAACCTCTCCCAAGCAGTGATGGGGAGTGGCTGGTTGGGCGGACTTTGGCCACCATGAAAGATGGACGAGTACCCTGCCGGTTTTGCAATCCCAACCCTTATCCAGTAGAGGTACCTCAGTGACTACCATTGGCCCGAGTCACCGAAGTGGACCCAGCGGCGATTCAGGGGGGGCAGGACCGTGTGCTGAACATTGTGGCCCCTGATGTTATAGAGGTGGCAGTAAGGCGCGTTGCTGATATAGCTGAGACACAGAATGACTTGCACCGAGTCATGTCTTTTCAGGGGAGTGGTTTGACTGAAGCACAGCAACAGGAGGCGACTGAATTGTTACTTCGCTGGAGGTCAGTGTTTGCACGCCATGAGGAGGATTTTGGATGCACGGGAGTGGTCAAGCACCAGATCCCCACAGGCACAGCTCCACCAAGCCGGGAGCATTATAGACCGGTGCCCCCGAGCTTGTACACAGAATTGAGGTCCCTGCTGAAGAATATGCTGGACAGTGGAGTGGTAAGGGAAAGCTCCAGCCCATGGGTGGCACCTATTGTCTTGGTAAGGAAAAAAGATGGCTCCCAGCGATTTTGTGTGGACTATCGGAAGTTGAATGCACTGACCCACAAGGATGCTTATCCCCTCCCCCGCATTGAGTCATTAACAGGGTTAAAAGCAGCCAGATGGTATTCCACGTTGGATTTGGCAAGTGGTTATTGGCAAGTTGAGGTAGCTCCAGCTGACCAGGAGAAGACTGCCTTTACCACGCCTTTCGGTCTTGATGAATTTGAGAGGATGCCCTTTGGGCTATGTAATGCGTCTGCGACCTTCCAGAGGCTCATGCAGCGGTGTTTGGGCCATATGGTAAATGACTTTTTGCTCATTTATTTAGATGATGTTGTGGTGTTCTCCTCTGATTTTGACAGCCATCTGCGTCACCTGGAGGAAGTTTTTGCAAAGCTGCAAGAACATGGGTTGAAGCTGCAGCCTCGGAAGTGTTGTCTCTTCAAGAGAAGCGTGAAATACCTGGGGCATGTGATCAGTGAGGAGGGAGTGGCTACTGACCCAGCAAAAATGGAGGTGGTAAAGGACTGGCCTGTCCCTAAGACAGCAAAACAGGTGAAGTCATTCCTTGGGTTTGCTGGTTACTATCGCCGCTTTATAACAAACTTTTATATGATCGCTCTGCCTCTTAACGCTTTGACCCATGGTACTGCTCAAGATTGTACAGCTCCAGTTGCCTGGTCGGAAGAGTGCCAACAGGCTTTTGATAAGCTGAAGGGGGCCCTAGTAAATGCACCAATTCTAGCATATGCAGATTTTTCTCAACCTTTTCGTCTATACACGGATGCCAGCTTTGAGGGCCTGGGAGCAGTACTTGCACAGGTACAGGACAGGAAGGAGAGGGTGATTGCCTACGCGAGCCGCAGTCTCGAACCAATGGAGCGCAACGACCAAAATCATAGTTTGTTTTAGCTAGAGCTGCTGGCATTGAAGTGGGCGGTCACAAAGAAATTTAAAGATTATCTGTATGGTGCAGAATTCACAATTTTTACTGACAATAACCCCCTGGTACACCTGGATACAGCCTGTCTGGGTGCAGTGGAACAGAGGTGGGTAGCTCAGTCGGCTAACTTTAAGTATACCTTAAAGTGCAGCTCTTGTCCTCAGTGCATGTATAATAAATCTGGGACTGATGGCAGGGCCCCATTGAAACCTATTCAGACCTCCTACTCTTTTGAAGTGGTTGGCATTGATTATCTGTCCCTTGGTCACCCGGAAAACAGGTATCAATACATATTGGTGATGTGACCTATTTTAAGATCTTTGTGATTTTATTCTTTTTGACTGAGGCTTTGGGTTTTTTCTTTCTTTATTTTTAGTATCTTTTGCCAGTTCCGGACATTTTCTATTGAGTTTTTGTAGTTTCAGCTAAATATTTATTTATTTTAATTGTGAATAAACTGTTTTCAATTTTCAGATCAAATCAATTTTATTTATATAGCACCAAATCACAACAAACAGTTGCCCCAAGCGCTCAAGGCAGCTAGAGGGGAGGGAGTGTCCTTGCCTCAAGTGGAGGAGTTTAAGTATCTCGGGGTCTTGTTCACAAGTGAGAGACGGATGGAGCGTGAGATCGATAGACGGATCAGTGCAGCATCTGCAGTGATGCGGTCGCTGTATCGGACCGTCATGGTGAAGAGAGAGCTGAGTAGGGGGGCAAAACCCTCGATTTACCGATCGATCTACGTTCCGATCCTCACCTCGCGAGTACAAGCGGCCGAGATGAGTTTCCTCCGCAGGGTGGCTGGGTGCTCCCTTAGAGATAGGGTGAGGAGCTCAGTCACTCGGGAGGAGCTCGGAGTTGAGCCGCTGCTCCTCCACATCGAAAGGAGTCCGGATGCCCCCTGGACGCCTCGCTGGAGAGGTGTTCCGGGCACGTCCCATTGGGAGGAGGCCCCAGGGAAGACCCAGGACATGCTGGAAGGATTACATCTCTCGGCTGGCTTGGGAACACCTTGGGGTTCCTCCGGAGGAGCTGGGGGAGGTGTGTGTGGATCAGGAGGTCTGGGTAGCTTTGCTTGAGCTGCTGCCCCCGCGACCCGACTCCAGATAAAGCGGCAGAAAATGGATGGATGGATGGATGTAAGAATTTTAAATTCTATTCTGGAATTAACAGGGAGCCAATGAAGAGAGGCCAATATGGGTGAAATATGCTCTCTCCTTCTAGTCCCTGTCAGTACTCTAGCTGCAGCATTTTGAATTAACTGAAGGCTTTTCAGGGAACTTTTAGGACAACCTGATAATAATGAATTACAATAGTCCAGCCTAGAAGAAATAAATGCATGAATTAGCTTTTCAGCATCACTCTGAGACAAGACCTTTCTAATTTTAGAGATATTGCGTAAATGCAAAAAAGCAGTCCTGCATATTTGTTTAATATGCGCATTGAATGACATATCCTGATCAAAAATGACTCCAAGATTTCTCACAGTATTACTGGAGGTCAGGGTAATGCCATCCAGAGTAAGGATCTGGTTAGACACCATGTTTCTAAGATTTGTGGGGCCAAGTACAATAACTTCAGTTTTATCTGAATTTAAAAGCAGGAAATTAGAGGTCATCCATGTCTTTATGTCTGAAAGACATTCCTGCAGTTTAACTAATTGGTGTGTGTCCTCTGGCTTCATGGATAGATAGAGCTGGGTATCATCTGCGTAACAATGAAAATTTAAGCAATGCTTTCTAATAATACTGCCTAAGGGAAGCATGTATAAAGTGAATAAAATTGGTCCTAGCACAGAACCTTGTGGAACTCCATAATTAACCTTAGTCTGTGAAGAAGATTCCCCATTTACATGAACAAATTGTAATCTATTAGATAAATATGATTCAAACCACCGCAGCGCAGTGCTTTTAATACCTATGGCATGCTCTAATTTATAAATTTTATGGTCAACAGTATCAAAAACTGCACTGAGGTCTAACAGGACAAGCACAGAGATGAGTCCACTGTCTGAGGCCATAAGAAGATCATTTGTAACCTTCACTAATGCTGTTTCTGTACTATGATGAATTTTAAACCCTGACTGAAACTCTTCAAATAGACCATTCCTCTGCAGATGATCAGTTAGCTGTTTTACAACTACCCTTTCAAGAATTTTTGAGAGAAAAGGAAGGTTGGAGATTGGCCTATAATTAGCTAAGATAGCTGGGTCAAGTGATGGCTTTTTAAGTAATGGTTTAATTACTGCCACCTTAAAAGCCTGTGGTACATAGCCAACTAATAAAGATAGATTAATCATATTTAAGATCGAAGCATTAACTAATGGTAGGGCTTCCTTGAGCAGCCTGGTAGGAATGGGGTCTATTAGAAATACTGATGGTTTGGAGGAAGTAACTAATGAAAATAACTCAGAACAATTGGAGAGAAAGAGTCTAGCCAAATACCAGCATTACTGAAGACAGCCGAACATAAAGATACGTCTTTGGGATGGTTATGAATAATTTTTTCTCTGATAGTTAAAATTTTATTTGCAAAGAAAGTCATGAAGTCATTACTAGTTAAAGTTAAAGGAATACTCGGCTCAATAGAGCTCTGACTCTTTGTCAGCCTGGCTACAGTGCTGAAAAGAAACCTGGGGTTGTTCTTATTTTCTTCAATTAGTGATGAATAGTAAGATGTCCTAGCTTTACGGAGGGCTTTTTTTTATAGAGCAACAGACTCTTTTTCCAGGCTAAGTGAAGATCTTCTAAATTAGTGAGACGCCATTTCCTCTCCAACTTACGGGTTATATGCTTTAAGCTGCGAGTTTGTGAGTTATACCACAGAGTCAGGCACTTCTGAATTTAAGGCTCTCTTTTTCAGAGGAGCTACAGCATCCAAAGTTGTCCTCAATGAGGATGTAAAACTATTGACGAAATAATCTATCTCACTCAGAGTTTAGGTAGCTACTCTGCACTGTGTTGGTATATGGCATTGGAGAACATAAAGAAGGAATCATATCCTTAAACCTAGTTACAGTGCTTTCTGAAAGACTTCTAGTGTAATGAAACTTATTCCCCACTGCTGGGTAGTCCATCAGAGTAAATGTAAATGTTATTAAGAAATGATCTGACAGAAGGGGGTTTTCAGGGAATACTGTTAAGTCTTCAATTTCCATACCATAAGTCAGAACAAGATCTAAGATATGATTAAAGTGGTGGGTGGACTCATTTACATTTTGAGCAAAGCCAATTGAGTCTAATAATAGATTAAATGCAGTGTTGAGGCTGTCATTCTCAGCATCTGTGTGGATGTTAAAATCGCCCACTATAATTATCTGAGCTAAGCACTAAGTCAGACAAAAGGTCTGACAATTCACAGAGAAACTCACAGTAACGACCAGGTGGACGATAGATAACAACAAATAAAACTGGTTTTTGGGACTTCCAATTTGGATGGACAAGACTAAGAGTCAAGCTTTCAAATGAATTAAAGCTCTGTCTGGGTTTTTGATTAATTAATAAGCTGGAATGGAAGATTGCTGCTAATCCTTCGCCTCGGCCCGTGCTACGAGCGTTCTGGCAGTTAGTGTGACTCGTGGGTGTTGACTCATTTAAACTAACATTCATCCTGCTGTAACCAGGTTTCTGTAAGGCAGAATAAATCAATATGTTAATCAATTATTATATCATTTACTAACAGGGACTTAGAAGAGAGAGACCTAATGTTTAATAGACCACATTTAACTGTTTTAGTCTGTACGGAAGCGTATTGCATTCACTGGATAAAAAAAAATTTGACCACTGGTCTCGTAATTACGAGAAAAGATCTCGTTATTATGAGATCTTTTCTCGTAATTATGAGATCTTTTCTCATAATTACGAGAAAAGAAATCTTGTAATTACGAGATCAGGTGCCTCCTGATCTCGTAATCAGGTGTATCCAGCTTCCGTATGCGCGTTTCCTCAGTGATCAGCTGGCATGATGGCGCTGTCACAATTAATCTGCTATTACCACCTTCTTGGTCTGAGACACTGGGAAATACTGATATTTCTTAAAAATGAGGATGATATTAATATTAGTATGTCAACACTGCGCAGGCATCTCAAGTCGTTGGGATTGTTCCGGCGGAAAGCCCAGTCTGACGTGCTGGACATCGCTCTCTTTCTGCAGGAGCAGTTGAACCAATACGGTATGCTTCATGGATACAAATTCATGCATTTGAAATGCATCCAAGATGGTTTGGTAGTGACTCAGAGAACTGTGCGGCACCTGCTTAAAATCCTAGATCCTCAGGGAGTAGAGCTGAGGCAACGGAACCGTCTAAGACGACGCCTGTATGCAAACCCGGGCCCCAACTTCTTATGGCACATCGATTCCTACGACAAACTGAAACCATATGGAATATGTATTAACGGTGCTGTTGATGGATTTTCACGTATGGTCATTTGGCTGCATGCTTATACCACCAATAGCAACCCCAGAGTTATTTCTGGTTACTTCATTGATGAAGTTGAAGACAGGAGTGGCGCGCCCACACGAATCAGGGCAGACCTGGGCACTGAGAACCCTGAGAACCGCTCAGTGGAGCAGATGCAGATGTTTTTAAGAGGTACCCATGACGATGAGTTCAGTGAGAGATGCTACATTACCGGTTCAAGCAATCACAACCAAAGGATTGAACAATGGTGGGGATTTTTAAGGAAACACCATGCACAATTCTGGATCAATGTATTCCAAGATTTAAAGGACCATGACCACTTCTCAGGGGACTTCATCGACAAAAAATCTCATACAATTCACATGCTTGGAAATAATTGAGGTAAGTCTTTCTCTCCTTTTGGGTGAATGAAGATAGCACTTTGAATGAGTTAAGTAATGAATTAGGTCTGTTTGTTACCTTCACTGGGCTAGACTTTTTATTCTGTCAATAAATCATGACTTGCCCTGAGATATGCTGGCACTGTTCATATGCCCAGCTGATCCAGTTGTTTAGTACAGTTTTGTGCGCTGTGATCATCTCTCTCCCTTCCAAGCTGTTCATAGTCACAGTTCAAATGTGAATAAGAATCCCAAAGTATTTTCTTCCTGAGCTGCTAAAAAAAAAAAAAAATGTTGCAAAAGACTCACATTCACAACAGGTTAATTATTTCTCAGTTCAAACCTCATGAGCTTCACTTAAGTTCAGAATGAATTTTACACAGAAGACTTATCTGTCATCAGATTTATTAGATTCCCTTCACAGCCTCTTTGGGGTGAAAAATGGCTGCAGTGTCATTAAAGTATGGGATAAAAAATGAGTAAGTTTAGGCTAAGTGTTTTTTTTTTTTTTTTTTCTTGTTTGCTTTTCTTCTTCTAGAGAGAGCTGCAGGACCTTACTAACCTGTGGAATTGCCACAGAATTCGCCCCAGTAGGAATGCAGTTTCTCCAAGTGGACGACCACTATTGATGTACAACCTTCCCCATCTGTTTGGCACCACAAACTACATCAAGGCAGTATCCCATCAACAGATCCAGGCTTGTAGAGAGGAATGCCTGCCAAGAGGTCCAAATCCATGTGATGAGACTGTTTTTGACATTTGCTGCCTTGCAGTGTCAGAAAACTATCTGCATCCACCTACTTCTTCTGAGGAGGCAATTGAACTCTACCTTTTCTTACGAGCCTACATCCACACTCAGATTTAATAGTAAGTATAGTGCTAAAGGCCTAGTATAGTGGTTCCAAAAGTTTGACCCATAATCAAAAAAATCAAAGTCTATCCAGTACCCAGGACCCCACCTCATATTTTTTTATCCATAAACTCAGAAAATAGTAAAATAAAAAATATTATGTGTGTGTGTGTTAAAGTTCCCCACAGTCATTATCTATTTTTGTCTAACAGTACAAAACCAAAAGATATTGAATCAATCAACTATCATTCAAGATAGTGAATCATTTAGTTCCACAAATAAAAGCAATAAAGGGTGAGCGGTGATTAGCTTCTGAAATGGCCCTTTTCACTTGTAATGATGGATGTCACCGCGGCCACAGTCCACAGGCTGCTTTCACTTTCTTTTCAGCAACTCGGCTCCACTTAATGCTGCAAAAATGAAGTGAATTCAGCAATTTACAATTAAACCAGCTTCAGGACAGGACTGAAGAACAGATTTATCAGATTTATTTTAAGAACAGATTTATCAAACTAATGTGGTTGTGATTTTGTTTAAATTTATACTCATAAATTTATTCAAAATGAAAGTGTTGTTCGTGTGTGTGGTGGAGATACAGTTTTACATCGTGTGTTTGCCTTTTTAAATTATTATTATAAAAACGTGGTAGAAAATATTAATTGTTGCATTGATTTGTTACTGTATTGTTTTTCTTTCTCTACATCTTTGCTTAATAAAAATTAAAACAGTTATTCAGTTATCAAAGCAGTGGTTTACTGATCTTTGGTCGATTGACTTAGTTAAATATTGTAACTGATCCAGCTGATCTGGAGAGAGGACTTACTTTGTTTTGTGTAATCTGAATCTTGAGGAGGTTGTTGTTGTTGTCGTCCATTCAGCTGCTCCCATTTTTGTTAGGGGTCACCACAGTGGATACAGCCAGATCCACACTGGTATTTGGCACAAGTTTTACACCGGATGCCCTTCCTGACGCAACTCCAGTGTAACCTGGAGAAACACACAGAGCCGCTGGTGTTCCAAAGAGGTCTCCCATCCAAGTATTAACCAGGTCCTGCACTGTTTAGCTTCTGAGATCTGACGGGATCAGGCTGACACAGAGCAGACCAGCTGCAGAGGCTTGATGAAGTAAAATGCCAAAATCCAAAATAAATAAAGCAGAAATGACAAAAAAAAAAGGCTAAAAAAAATCACATTATGTTCCAAAAATATTTTCCTGTATCATATCTTGTCATCTTGTGACCCTTTTGATTAATCCAGTAATGTCTTGTGGGGGGTCCAGACTCCTGAGCCCCAGACCAAGAATTACTGGCCTAGTAGGCCTAGAACGACAGTATACTAATATCAGCAACAAAAAGCAAAAAAAAAAAAAAGTACATCAACAATTAACATGGATCAACAATAATAAAGTGTGTTGCTTTGATTCATGCACCATTTTGTAAAATGTCTTGAATGACTCCCACTGTTTCAGTTTATTAGGTTAGGGATAAGGGATGGAAATTAGCCACTGGCTATAATCCTGCATATTTACATGAAACTGTTTATTAATATGTACTGTCCCTAATTTAAAAAATAAATCTATAATTTAGCTTTATTAATCCCCACAGGGAAACAGATCCACCACAAGGTCACAAAACAAGCAAACAGTCAACAAACATCAGAAATACAAGAAGTTTATGATTGAGTTGTTGGTTTTATTGTGTGTTCTTTTGTGACTAATCAACTTACCATATTGTTAGTCACAATTCTAGTCCTGGTTAAAACCAACAATACATTCAGATTTTTATGGTTCTTTAAAGAGTAACAATGTTGTCTTTTTTCTGTGTTTCAGGCTGTTCCCAGACAGACAGCAGCGACCTGCAGAAAGATAACTAGCCAACCGGTGAATTTTAACTTTAAAATTGCCTGTAACTGACCTGAAATACCATTGTCACTGTTGTTATTTTTGTTGTTAATATCTGTCTAATTAATGTTTTGTAATCACCATGGCAGTGGCAATTGCAAATTTACCTGTATTACATCTGAATGTCATTTTAGTATGAAGACAATTGAAACCTGTGAGGTACAGTGTGTGTTTAAAGTCTTGATTATGTGTAATGTATATACACTGTGGGCTTTGTCAAAAGAGTAAATAATTTATAGGCTCTGTTATAACTTTGATTCAAACACTTTACCTGATTTATAAAGGGACCAACTGGTACCAACTGTGCCCAAATCTTTGTAATATAATATTGAAATTCAAGCACTCTGGAATTCATCTTCAGGATTATCGGTCTCTTAAAAAATGCTGAAAAATTACATTAGACAGCAAATGGTGAACACTAATATCATTAATGTGGCATTTTGTTGAATGCAATGAAGTTAATAAAAACTTTTTTGTAGTTTGTGTTGTATTAAGTGAATACATACTGATAAGTGGCACCTAACACAAAAGGAAATCCACACAAGATAAACAAAAGAACACATTTAATTAATGGCACTTAACATTAATGAAGTATAAAGTCAGTACATTATAACTCATTTTACAACTATTAGCAGAGCTTGCCTTTATTATGAACATAGTACTTGAAAACTGAATTGATCAAATCTGTGACAGATTGCCACAGCCAAAATTAAAGTAAAGGTTTATTGGGGCAACCTACCAACATAGTACTGGCCTCACCCAGAACAATATTTTAATCATTTGCATGAAACATTTGTCTTACTTATAATTTGAATAGCACTCATAATAACTTTGACTAGAATTAACACCACAGAACACACTGCTGGTACGTAATAATCTTTCAAGTTATGTGATGTGAGGGGCCAGCCTTCAAAACCATCACAGTGAAAAAAAAAACAACCTCTGAGTTCAACTGAACATTAATACATCAATGTCTGAGGGGTTGCAGTGCATCAAAGACACACTAATAACACCACAAGCAGACAACTATGAATTAACAGGGCAGCCATTATTGCACTTTTCTAATGTATAAAAGTTTCACACTGAATGATACTGTCAAACACATACCCATAATGGACAACTGGCCTCTGGATTTGCTATAACATTGCAAGATATGAAATTAATATATAACAGCAACCTTTGAACCACACAGTATGTTTACACAGCTCTGATATGAATATGCTGATACAGTGCCCTCCAAAAGTATTGGAACACTTGGTATTTCACACATTTTAATTTGTCATTTCAAAAACAAACAAAAAAAAATTAAAATGATCTTCCTTAAACTCAAAGCAGATCTCTTAACTTGATATAAATTAATAAAAAATATAAATGCCAAGATGGTGGGTTGCATATGTAATACAATGCTTTGGTATAATACCTATAAATAATCCATTTTATTTCCAGTTTTCTTCAGACAAGTCAGGGGATGGATACATGGACATTTCCAAGTCACTGAATATGTCTTGGACTTGATTTACATAAATTATGAGGAAATACAAACAGTTTGGAGAAGTGATGAAGTGGAATAGAGAATGGTTTTCCTTCACCAAAATATCAAATCTATCTCAGTTGTACTTTCTGGCAAATTGTAGCTGAACTTTCAGGTCTTCTTTTTAAGAAAATCCTCCTCTGTGCACTTCATCATGAAGGTGTATAACTGAGGATACAAAATGCGAAACATACACTGTGCACAATTTCTCAGCCACAGAAGCCCGTAACTTCTTCTGGGTTGTCTGGGTGTCTTGGTGGCTTTCCTCACTCTTCTCCTTCTTGCACAGTCACTCAGTTTTTGAGAACTGTCTACTCCACACAGATTTACCACAGAGTGCCATACTGTTTGTATTTCTTCATAACTGATGTAAGAAAGTCCAAGACATATTCAGTGATTTGGAAATGTTCATGTATCCATCCCCTGACTTGTGTCTCATTACTTATGCAATCCATCATCTTGGCTGTTAGATTTTGAATGAATTTATACCAAGTTGTAGAGATTTACTTTCAGTTTGACTCTAAGGAAGATCTTTTTTTTTGTATTTGAAATGTCTTAAACAAATTTAAATGTGTGAAATATCAATTGTCCCAATACGTCTGAAGAGCACAGTATATGATATAATCATGTCTGCTTTTAACTTGCAGTATTTTTTTTGAACTACATGCCAAACTGCAAAAAATAAAATAATCTCTTGAGTTTATCTCATAGACGAACTGTAGAACTTCTAGAACAGACTGGTATAAAAAAGTGCAATTTGATTCAGAATTTTGGGACTTCATTTGAGACACAAAACGTTTCTTGAAATCTACTTCTGTCTGAGGTTTCTGATATTTAAGAGTGCAGTTTGGTTACATTCAGAATGTCAATATGGACCCTGCTTGGTCTGTACACATGCCATTCCTCACTACACAATATCCATAGTGTAATAGTTACTCATCAGGACATTCTCCATCTCCACACGTAACTCTGGGTAGGAGTTATATGTACAGGGTAACTCCAAAACCGATCCACAGGTGTGTGCAACTGGTCTACGTTGCAGTCCCTCCAAAGCTGTAAATATAACTTCTATGTTTGTGACACAGATAATATCGGAGCCTGTTACAAATCTCAGCAGCCTTCTGAGACCCACTTCATCCAATCCTCGTATGTACTGCTGTAAAAATCCAAGGGCTTGTCTCTCAGCTGGACTCTCTGGTCTTGACTCAGTTAGCTTTAGGACTTTCCTGCAAGTTGGTTTTTTGTCTGTATACATGATCTGTAATTTTGCTGGTGTGGTTATGGTGGTCTTCAGGAGTTGTGCTGCAACTGCTGACATGTTATCCAGAGCATACTTTGGCTGCTGTATGATTTCTTTGTGTGCAGCTTGAAGGAGGACAGCTTTAAGGTTGTCTTGTGATGGAACCGTTTTCACTCCCAGACGATCCAGCAGATCTAATAACTCATCCTGGCCATCACTATCAAGGTCTCCCTCTAAGGCAACAGTTATGAGTTCTCTCTCACACTGACTCAGGTACAACATCATAGATTCAAACAGTGAATCAGTAGGCACAGCATGCTCTCCAAATATCAGTGCTGTGGTAAATGCTGGGGCAAGGCGCAATGGAAAGTATCCTTGATCCAGAAATCCCTTGACCAGTATTCTTCCCACAGCTCTCCACTCTTCCTCCTGCCACTTTGGTGACAGAGATGGCACCCTCATTTCTGCCCCCTCTGCTGCAGAATCCAAAAATTCTGTCCAAAAAGCAGCATAGGGATCTCTGGCCACACCATCTGCATCTGCACCCCTTTCATTAATAAAAGAAAACTTTAAAGGATACTTCAACATTAACTCATCTTTGAACTGACAAATCATTTCCTCTAAAAGATTCACTCTGTGAAGTTTGAGACTCACATAATGCTGGTCATAGTCTGCATCAGAACTTGAGCAGTCAGTATGTTGTTCATGGTCCCCTGACACAGGAGTGGATGTGGAGGGGGCACTGTTGATGTCTTTCTCAACTGAAGTGAAAACTGGGGTGGCATCATCCAGCTGAATCTCTGGGGGTGTGTCATTATGTGCATCACCACCTGAATGGACAGCACAGCCAACACGATCCTCTGAGACAGGAGTGGATGTGGACAGGGCAACACTGACGTCTTCATTTGTTGGTGTGAAAATTGGAACAGCAGAATTCAGTTGGACCTCTGAGAGTGGGTAACAGTGTGCACTTGAATGGACTGCATGGTCATCTGCTAAGACAGGACAGCTTGTAGTAAAGGCAACACTGAAAATCTCCTCCATGGGAAAGAAAAGTGGAACAGTGTCATCCAGCTGGCTTGGAGAGGATCCACCTACTAGGCCACCAATGATCACCTCTGAATGATCAGACTCAGAGGTAAGATCAACAACATTTGAGTCTTCAGCTGCACCCGATTGTTCTCTTTGTGGTTCATTCAGTCTGCTTGGCTTTTCTTGGTGCTCATCAGAATTGGTCTGTATCTGCTGCTCTCCTATAGTGTCACCACATTTGTCCTTTTTTCTGTCCACTTCTGTGTCCGATAAGTCTACCAAGTGTGTTGTGCTTAGGTAGAACCGTAAAATCCCAAATTTTGACACTGTGTACAAGTCGCCAACAGTACTGCTGTCATCAAGGCGTGATTCCTTAAAGTCATAAATGTCGTGTACAAAATCCTCCCATTTTCCTTTTTTCGACTCACCATCTGGAAAAAACAGTTCTTTGGCAAGTGACAAAATGTCTGTCTTGGTTGAATACTTGGATACCTCAAGTACCCTGGTGCCACCACCAGAACGCTTCCTCACTTGTTTTCCATCATGGATCCACCCCAACTCAATTTTTCTTGTACTCTTAACAGCATTTTTAGAACGATCCCGGATTGGGTTTTTTGCACTTCTTGCAGGCCAGGGTTCCTGTTCATATTCCTCATCTTGACTTGCTGTTGCTGTCCTTAGTTTCTTTCGAAGTTTTTCAAGAAGGGACATCCTTGAACTACTGTCTTTTTGTTTTTCTTTGTCCAGACAGTATCGCCTCAGAGCAATCCTGTCACCATAAGCTGGTATATAGCGTGCAAGGTAGGCATCTTCTATTTCTCTGATAAGTGACGTGTCAATCTGTGAAGAAACATTAAAAACAAAAAGTTAACTTTAAATGAACTGCCAGTTAATTTGTGCCTGAGTATATGGTGATATACTAGGGCTGAACAATTAACTGAAATTTAATTCAAATTGCAATATGGACCTCTGCAATTCTCTTAGCATCTTTCCCTTAGCATTCTGCAGTAATGTCCTGGCCAACCTCTTATCCCCTCCTCCCCCCTCTTTCTCTAGCTAGCTCTTCTTCCCCCTCCTCTGCTTCTCTACGTCTGCCTCCCTCCCTCCCTTTCTCTAGCTCTACTTCTTAACCTGATCCCCCCCCCTTCTCTATGTCTCCTCCCTCCATCCCTCTCCTCCTCCCCCCCCTAATTACGACATCAGGATCTCATAATTATGAGATCTTGTCTCGTAATTATGAGAAAAGATCTCGTAATTATGAGATCAGGATCTCATAATTACGAGAAAAGATCTCATAATTACGAGATCTTTTCTCGTAATTACGAGATCAGTGGTCAAATTTTTTTTTATCCAGTGAATGCAATACGCTTCCGTAAGTCTGTGGTGCAGTTGAAGGTGCTATATTATTTTTTCTTTTTGAATTTTTATGCTTAAATAGATTTTTGCTGGTTATTGGTAGTCTGGGAGCAGGCACCGTCTCTACGGGGATGGGGTAATGAGGGGATGGCAGGGGGAGAGAAGCTGCAGAGAGGTGTGTAAGACTACAACTCTGCTTCCTGGTCCCAACCCTGGATAGTCACGGTTTGGAGGATTTAAGAAAATTGGCCAGATTTCTAGAAATGAGAGCTGCTCCATCCAAAGTGGGATGGATGCCGTCTCTCCTAAGAAGACCAGGTTTTCCCCAGAAGCTTTGCCAATTATCTATGAAGCCCACCTCATTTTTTGGACACCACTCAGACAGCCAGCAATTCAAGGAGAACATGCGGCTAAACATGTCACTCCCGGTCTGAAGAAGAAAACATCTCTGCTCTTCAGAATGGGACAAAAGTGTCTTTAAAAACTCCACCAGAGCTCAAAGCTGCAGAAGAGACTTTCATCTGGTTAAATGTCCCAAGTGTCCAGCAAACCAACACCTGCTGTTTCATTTTATGTTTTAACATTAAATGAATGGATCATTAAACATGTCCGTGAAGACGCCCCGCCCTGGTTTGCAGAATTTTAAAATATTCAGTCACTAGAATAGTAAAATTCATATTTTAGAAATTGATCTGTCTCTCATTGCAGTATTCAAAGCAATCACACAGTCAACGAGGACATAATTAAATGTTGAAATGACTAAATTATAAAATGGTTTCATCTTGAGGTTTATGTCACATTAACAATCACACTGCAGTCAGTGTTAAATTATCTCCTGTTGCATTTATAATAAACATTTGTATTTATTTACAGTGTCTGTTTTTCTGGTTGAAATGAGACATAAATAATCTATCAGTCTTAAATAATGTACAAATTTTCATGCTATTAATTTGTCTAAAAATAAATGTCCAAGGTTCCTTATGTTAAACAAGAAATAACAGGTAAGTTAGGGTTTTAATTTACAGAACCTTTTTTGAAAATGTGAGGGACAGATTATTTTTGATGAAAAGAAGCTTCTCTGCTTTATTAGCTGTGAGCCTGTTTCTGTTTTTATCTACAATGTTATTGTGTGACACTGAGATAAACAGCCTCACTCTCGACACTTTTAAAAACTTTTAATTAAATGCATACCGGTAACATACACAAAAAACAATTTTTTTTTCCCCAAAGGTGGAACATGTACTATTGGAGGAACACAGCGTGCACACATCCACACCTGCACACACCATTGAGCGGTGTCTCTGCTCTACACGGAGGCAAAACAGAGTAATTTTAACATTATATACCTTTGTGGTTCATGGGATAATTTCATCACGTTCGGACAGAATCACCCGCTGACTGTGGTAAATGAGCCATTAATGAGGTGCAGTGACTCAACGTCTGGCCCAAAGTCTGGCCCGTGAAGGAGGAGTGGAGGATCCGAACGCAGCGCCACAGACATTCAACAAACGGATTACACCTGAAGCGGATCGAGGCGGTCTCCCATCAGTCTGAACACTCACAGAAAGGGCTGAAACTCACCAACCTGATGGACAACCTCCACCGCTGACACTGATCTGAGTTCTGAAGGAGGAACTGTGGAGCTAAGTGCTGAAGTCACGAAGGAACTTTTCCCAGCCACGACAAGGAATTAAATTATTTTCAGATGTTATTTTCCAAACTCAGGAGGCTTTATGTGGATGTTTCTTCAGGATCATGTGATGATGAATTCCACTGAAACAGGCAGTGGCAGCTTTACTTAATAGTTTTACTTAATAGTATGTGCCTACATGTAATCTGAATTATTAATTATTGAATTATTAAAACAACATTTCCACCAACTGACTCTGCGCATTTTGTTAGGACCAGGTCATCCTTGACCTCACCTGTGTGACCCCCTGGTCACTACCTGATCCCTGCGCGTCCATTGATGTGAAAAAAGGAAGCCAGTCTCAATTTATGATGTACATTGTCCTGGAGGATAGACCTCTTACGCGAGAATTTATTAACAAGTTATTATTCAAACAAACAGAGTAAAGATAAGTTTACCAGACACAGAATTCTGTGGATCCATTTGGCTGGCTCCTCCTCCTAACACAATTCTTAGCAAATCACCAGCAGGGAAGAGAGCAGAAACGACTGAAGACTCTCTGACTACACTACATTTTTATAATCAGAATTTGCTGGCTGTTGATTGGTCAGATCCCATCCATCTCCACAGTCCAACAGTGGTCTTCTCCCACGGTCCACCCACTGCACTGTCCTCGTCTCCTTTTCTTTTCCTTTATAGGCAAAGTCTCCACCACATCCTTTTCAGCTTGCTTAGGTCCTCCTTGTACCTGGCACTGCAATGACTTCACTCCTCACTCAGGGCCTCTTCCTCTGACTCCCAACTGGGCCTTTACCTTAAAAGGAACTACTGGACCCGTCTCTAGCTAATACCAAAACATCTGCACTTGTCAACAAACCCGCGGTTAACCACAGTATTCACAATGCATTCCTAATATGGAATAACACGCTGACCAACTGAAACGAAACACCTGTTTCAACCCCCGGCGCACAGACAGCTAACTGTATCATACCTTCAACAAGCTCCTTTTAACAGAAAAGCAAATGAACACTTCTAACAATAAACAGGTACGTTGAAGTAATAAAACACACTCATAATTGTGAAGTAATTATCCTTAGCTCAATAAAACATAAAGCATGATAAAATGACACAAATGGTTAATCCAGTTGTTCAAAATATATATTCCTTCAATTTCCACCGACAGAAGCACAGAACGTATCATTTCTCGTCTTGGGCGCTCACTCATCCGCCCCTTGAAGTACAGCGAAATGACCAATTGTGTATGTTGCTAAGCAGATTAATAAATATTTGGCCAACCAGCATTGCCAAATGTAATGGCTTGTGGCGCCCATGGGGCCAATTGTGTGTGGTTGCTAAGGAAATATAATAAATATTTGGCCAATCAGCATCGCCAAATTTAATGTCCTGGTTCACCTGTGGATCAAAGTACTGCTGTTTTTGGCGGAAACAGAAACCCCACCGACATTTGGGTTATATATATATATATATATATATATATATATATATATATATATATATATATATATATATATATATATATATATATATATATATATATATATTGTCTCCGTGTGTTTTGCTGAAGTAAGTTGAAGAACTTTGGGACTTTACGATGCTGCTCCTTCTGCTCGTTATGTCCTCGGAGGTTTTCAGATGTGGACTAATTTGTCTTTGATCCAGCTCCAGGTGAGCTGACGAGCTGTGAGGATTTATTCCCAAATGTTGCTCCTGGTGTCGAAATGAGGATGAAAATTTAAGATAAAACGAAAGAGTGGTGTTATTTGTTTGTTTTAGGGGGTCAAAGCTGTGATCTTTATTAGTACAGCGGACCAGTTATAACGGTTAGGGGAGGCCGGGGCTGTTTGTAACAGCGTTCAACGCTGCAGACGTGGCTTTTTGATTTCAGTTTACACGTCATGAGGATCAGCTCACAGAAGTGTAATATTCTTTGGAGTATTCCACAGTCAAAAACCAATGATTCGCTCAGTTTAAAAAAAAAAAAAAAAAAAACTAAAATAGCAATTTGCATGTTTGTTTTTTTTAGAAATTCTAACTCAGCCACCAGTTCACACAAGACACTTATAGTCAGACTAACTTAAGTTTAGCAAAGCAATTAAGTGGTTTTGTAAACTTAATTTGCTTTGTCCTCTACAGTTAATTTTAACCAATTTAAAGTTTTTGATGTTATTAGTTTGGTTATTCTAGCTTCTTTATTTTGCCTCCATTCCACTCAGTAATGTTCATGCAAAATATTACCTTAATTTTCTCCCTCTTTTTCAGAAGGTGGTGTGAACATTGTATGTTCATAATGTTCTTTTGTCAGTTGAGGAATTTTTCCATATTTTGAAAGGGTCTAAATTTGCTGATATTTTTTGTTAAGGTCAGTGTCACTGTGAACACCAGGATCTGTGTCTGAAGATAATGTCAGTTCAGTACAGTTTGTGTGTGTAATTGGTGTCAAATGGTGAAATGTTTCTTGCTCAAGAACTTGAGTGTTGTATTTGATCCTGTTCCTTTACAAGTATAAATGGGGCCTAATATAGCTGTAAATGGTTAACTTTATCTGTGAAACTGCTGATTTTGAGAAGGACATGAAATGATTGTGGAATTGTAGTAATTTTCCGACTGTTCATTTGAATGTCTGTACTGGACGAGGCAGGGAAATCTACTGCCACTGAAACAGGTAAGACTTATTTACTCTGCATGATGGACTGCAGCTTTCAGCCAATCAACGGACAACATTAAAGGATGTATTTGACTTACGAGTAAATCACACGAAAGCCTGTAAAAATCCACAAATTAGCCACATCACTGTTTAAGCCAGTGTTCAAAACGTATGAAACAAGTAGCGGCTTATAGTCCGGAAATTAGAGTGTGCACGTGAAAATCCCACAGAGGTCGATGTCACGCTGCTGTAAAGGGGTCGCGGCTCACGGAGTATCAGAGACGTTTTATGATTACAAGTAAATGAATACGGGATCAGGCCAATACCAGATACTGGTATCAAATCCATCTGCCTGCCCGGACAGTCTGCCAGGCCTTTTATTGTGCGCAGTCTAAGGCACACCTGTGCACTAATCATGGTGTCTAATCAGCATCTTGATATGGCACACCTGTGAGGTGGGATGGATTATCTCAGCGAAGGAGAAGTGCTCACTATCACAGATTTCGACTGGTTTGTGAACAATATTTGAGGGAAATGGTGATATTGTGTATGTGGAAAAAGTTTTAGATCTTTGAGTTTGTCTCATACAAAATGGGAGCAAAACCAAAAGTGTTGCGTTTATATTTTTGTTGAGTATATGTATATACACACACATATACACGTATATACATATACACGTATATACACACGTATATATATACATATGTATATACACATATATGTATATACATACATATGTATATACACATATATATACATACACATGTATATACATACACATGTATATACACATATATATACACACATATGTATATACATACACATGTATATACACATATATATACACACATATGTATATACATACACATGTATACACATATATATACACACATATGTATATACATACACACACGTATATACACATATATATACATACACACACGTATATACATACATATGTATATACATACACACACGTATATACACACACATATACACACGTATATATATATATGTATATACACACATATGTATATATATATACACACACGTATATATATGTATATACACACACATATATATATGTATATACACACACATATGTATATATATATACACACACATATGTATATATATATATATATATATATATATATATACACACACACACATATATATACTCAAAGATCTAAAACTTTTTCCACATACACAATATCACCATTTCCCTCAAATATTGTTCACAAACCAGTCTAAATCTGTGATAGTGAGCACTTCTCCTTTGCTGAGATAATCCATCCCACCTCACAGGTGTGCCATATCAAGATGCTGATTAGACACCATGATTAGTGCACAGGTGTGCCTTAGACTGCCCACAATAAAAGGCCACTCTGAAAGGTGCAGTTCTGTTTTATTGGGGGGGGGATACCAGTCAGTATCTGGTGTGACCACCATTTGCCTCATGCAGTGCAACACATCTCCTTTGCATAGAGTTGATCAGGTTGTTGTGGCCTGTGGAATGTTGGTCCACTCCTCTTCAATGGCTGTGCAAAGTTGCTGGATATTAGCAGGAACTGGTACACGCTGTCGTATACGCCGGTCCAGAGCATCCCAAACATGCTCAATGGGTGACATGTCCGGTGAGTATGCCGGCCATGCAAGAACTGGGACATTTTCAGCTTCCAAGAATTGTGTACAGATCCTTGCAACATGGGGCCGTGCATTATCCTGCTGCAACATGAGGTGATGTTCTTGGATGTATAGCACAACAATGGGCCTCAGGATCTCGTCACGGTATCTCTGTGCATTCAAAATGCCATCAGTAAAATGCACCTGTGTTCTTCGTCCATAACAGACGCCTGCCCATACCATAACCCCACCGCCACCATGGGCCACTCGATCCACAACATTGACATGAGAAAACTGCTCACCCACACGACGCCACACACGCTGTCTGCCATCTGCCCTGGACAGTGTGAACCGGGATTCATCCGTGAAGAGAACACCTCTCCAACGTGCCAAACGCCAGCGAATGTGAGCATTTGCCAACTCAAGTCAGTTACGACAACGAACTGGAGTCAGGTCAAGACCCCGATGAGAACGACGAGCATGCAGATGAGCTTCCCTGAGATGGTTTCTGACAGTTTGTGCAGAAATTCTTTGGTTATGCAAACCGATTGTTTCAGCAGCTGTCCGAGTGGCTGGTCTCAGACGATCTTGGAAGTGAACATGCTGGATGTGGAGGTCCTGGGCTGGTGTGGTTACACGTGGTCTGCAGTTGTGAGGCTGGTTGGATGTACTGCCAAATTCTCTGAAACGCCTTTGGAGACGGCTTATGGTAGAGAAATGAACATTCAATACATGAGCAACAGCTCTGGTTGACATTCCTGCTGTCAGCATGCCAATTGCACGCTCCCTCAAATCTTGCGACATCTGTGGCATTGTGCTGTGTGATAAAACTGCACCTTTCAGAGTGGCCTTTAATTGTGGGCAGTCTAAGGCACACCTGTGCACTAATCATGGTGTTTAATCAGCATCTTGATATGGCACACCTGTGAGGTGGGATGGATTATCTCAGCAAAGGAGAAGTGCTCACTATCACAGATTTAGACTGGTTTGTGAACAATATTTGAGGGAAATGGTGATATTGTGTATGTGGAAAAAGTTTTAGATCTTTGAGTTCATCTCATACAAAATGGGAGCAAAACCATAAGTGTTGTGTTTATATTTTTGTTGAGTGTATATATGTTAAAGATTTTATATATATATTTTTTTATCACTGTTAAACATTTGTTCCTTTGTCTTTGTTCTGATGAAATGTTATTGAGCTGTTTTGCACCTGTCTTAACGTAACCCTGAGAATGTACTTATTATTACACTGATAGCACAACTTGGTTTTTGTAGCCACTAACGACTGGGAGTGAAGAGATGGAGGTTATTTTGACCTTATGCTGTACAAATGCTTACTGTTTTAAACAGGACACTCCAAGCTTTTGCAGAACAGATGATAAGTGCAAACAGAGGAGCCTGCAAGAACGAGATGTGCTGACCTTCAAAGATATGATTAAACAAAAGGAACCGTTTCTCGACACAGCTGCAACCATTGGCATACGTGCCATGAGATGTTTTGTATTACGGGAGGAAACTTGTCATGCGAACCCCCCCCCCTTAGGACAAGTTTCACAATGTGGGTAGGTTTTCCTAATAAAAAGAGTGAGCATGCGCAGCAGTCCCCAGTGCTTTCAGTGGTACTACGTGTACGGACTGTCTGCACTCCTCGCGAGCTAAATTTGACTTTCTGTCTCACTGGTGTTTCTTGACTCTGTCTTGTTAAAGGTTTTAAGAATGTTTGGAGGAGAAAATACCCAACAATATATATATATATATATATATATATATATATATATATACACACACACACACACACGTGTATATATATATATATATACACACACACACACGTGTCTTCCAGAGACCAGGAAACATCAAACGTCATGACCAACCCATATTTAAATGGCGTGGGCGGGGCAAATGAAGCTTGAACACCCCAAAAATCTTACCGAGTTATTACAAGTTGGTCAATAAATCATGTTTTGGGGGCTGCACAGTGACAACTGATAACTTTGACTTGTTTTTCCTCAGTAACCGCAGATGAACAGGACTGAACGGATCAAGCTACCTGAAGTGCTAACACTGTTAGCACACAAGATCAAAGAAGACAAAACTTTACTTCATACAAATAGTGGTGGAGACGTTCAGATGATCCATGAGGACAATTAACTGCAGGACAAAGGATGTTATTTGATATTTGTAATAAAACACTCCAAATGACAGACAGCCCACAACAGCCTCAAGTGGTCAGTCCAGGAACTGAAACCTTTTCTTCTTCCTGTTGTGCCTCATTTAAGACCATCAAAGTTTTATTAGGACACAGAGCTTCAAAAGGATTTTCTAACAGAATGAGGCAGAAATCACACAACAATATCTGTCAGAGCGAGAAGACAAACACTGTTTCTGTTTTCTATCTGTGTGCTCTCTGAGCTCCGCCCCCTCGCCCAGTTGATCCGTTTTTGGTTTTGGTCCGACAGCCCTCGGGTGTCCAGCCTCAGTTAGTTCTTCTAAATCTCTTTTGTAGGGGAGTTTCAGGACTTCTGTCAGGTTGCTCGCATTGTGGATTATTAAGGTCATAAGAAAAACATTTTTTCCTGTGTGACATCACAAATACTTTAAGAACAGACAACTACAAAGAAGATAAAGTACTGAGTGGTTTATATACAAAACACAAAGACCACTTTGCTCCGAGAACTCAAATAATTTAGGAAGCTGCTCACAACAGAAGCTTCATCAGAACCGTGGAACAGGTTTCAGTTCTTGGGGATCATTTGAGATTTAAAAACATTTTTCAGCCCAGACAAAAAAAACAGAGAGAAAAAAAAAAAAGACAGAAGTGTCGACTGGTGATAGAAAACAGAATTTAAAACATTTTTCTGAGTCTGAACAGAAGCGCCGAAGCCACAGCTCACTCCATGCTGTCTGGATCGGCCTGGGCCATGTAGGCGTCCAGCTCAGCGTCCAGGTGACCTTTGGTCTTTGACATGTAGGCATCCAGTTGATTGTCCAGTTGTTCACGGGTCACAGCTGGCCGACCCCCTCCTCTCCCCCGGCCACGTCCACCTCGGCCAGGAAAGCCACCACGCCCACGCAGCCCGCCTCGACCTGTGAATAGCAGACAGATGTCCATGTGTTAAACATCTACCACAAAAGACAGAATTCTTCACGGCCAGAATGCCAGAGACAGGAGGTCCTCCACAAATCTGTACAGATGGACTGCTGACGCTTTCTGGCCTCGATCTGGGTTTGTATGTCCAACACGGTGACGAGATCCAGATCCAGAAAGGTCTACTGCGAACACATCAGATCCAAAGTGTGTCTGTGATTTAAATTAATCAATCAATAAGTTTTACACAAACACTAAGATAATCAATTACTTTGAACACTTCCACCAGGTTTCTTCTAACAGTGAATGATGAGTGAGTAACCAGAACAGGGCTGATATCAAGCAGGTTCAGGCCCAGGGTGAAGTCACAGCCCCCCCCCCCCCCCCCCCCCAAAACCACCCCAATCACAGGAGCACTAAAGTTGTTACAGAAATTTAAGGGGTCCAAGCACCTTTCACCTACTGGAACCCATCTTCAACCGCTTTTCCGGGTTCGGGTCACGGGGGCAACAGCTCCAGCAGGGGACCCCAGACTTCCCTTTCCCGTGCCAAATTGATCACCTCTGACTGGGGGATCCTGAGGTGTTCCCATGCCAGTGTGGCTATATATGTAATCTCTCCACCTCGTCCTGGGTCTTCCCTGGGGTCTCATTCCAGATGGAAGTGCCTGGAACACCTCCCTAGGGAGGCGCGCAGGGGGCATCCTTACCAGATGCCCGAAGCACCTCAGCTGTCTCCTTTCAACACGAAGGAGCAGCGACTCGACTCCTCACGAATGACTGAACTTCTCACCCTATCTCTAAGGGAGACACCAGCCACCCTCCTGAGGAAGCCCATTTCAGCCGCTTGTACCCGCGATCTAGTTCTTTCAGTCTTAACCCAACCCTCATGACCATAGGTGAGAGTAGAAATGAAGATTGACCAGTAGATCGAGAGCTTCACCTTTTGCGTCAGCTCCGTTTTCATCACAACAGTACAGTAGAGTAAATGTAACACCGTTCCTGCTGCACCGTTTCTCTGGCCAATCTCATGCTCCATCATCCCCTCACTCATGAACAAAATCCCTAAGTACTTGAACTCCTTAACTTAGGGCAAGACCTCATTCCCTACCTGGAGTAGGCAATCCATCAGTTTCCTGCTGAGAACCATGGCCTCAGACTTAGAGGTGCTGATCCTCATCCCAGCTGCTTCACACTCGGCTGTGAACTGATCCAGTGAGTGTTGGAGGTCAACGGCCGATGATGCCAACAGGACCACATCATCTGCAAAAAGCAGTGATCAGACCCTGAGCCCACCAAACTGGAAACCCTTGTAGAAGAATTTTTAGGTCCATATTTGAACTGTGATGAACTATCAAGTGTCCTGATCCGAACTGTATGTCCTCTGGTTGAACTAGCAGGTGTTCAACCCAAAAAAAAGGGCTCTATTAGTCATTCAGTCTGTCAGGGGCTTTCCAAGGCCTTTTAGGTGCTTTCCCGCAGGCCACGTGCAGGGGCCTCAGGCCAGCTGCACGTGTGGCTGAGGCCACGTGCGGAGGGGGCCTCAGGCCAGCTGCACATGTGGCTGAAGGTCTTTTAAAAAAATCAGTTGTAAATCCTTCACGTTTTAATGGGAGCGTTTGTCACATTGAAATAATGGCCTAACACCTGCTTAGGGTTCACTAGAGGACGCTTCCAATAGAAAACCATGTCTTAGGAATGAAATAAATAAAAAAGTTGAAGGAGGAGCGATGCCCGCGGGTCTCCAATAAATAGATGAGCGCGGTTGTCATATTCAGTCTCTCTAGAGGACTCAGTTTGTCTAAGCTTTGTGTCGAAGGCTTAAATAAACTTAAAAACTCTGTGCATTTTATCTTGCTTAAGGCTGAATTATTCTAAAGTGTTGTGTCCTTTTTCTAGCATATCACTTGCAATTAGTTTGTGTTATCTAAAAGACGACATCCTGAGAAGACCAAAAAGACGAGCCGCGACAGAACTTGGCGAGCCAGCTTCAGGAGGGTCCAGGGGCATTCCGGCAGCCTGGGCAGTCCAGCTCATCCCTCCAGACCGTAAATAACAGTGATCACGACTAAAAGGTAAGCAGAAACCTTTTATAACTTCTGCACGATCTGGAGGAGTGAGTCGGGATTTCCGCCCAAGTTGACAGGTGATATTTTTAATTGCCTCTTACCCAAAAGAACCTGGACTAAGAAAATTGATAAGAGACTAAAAAAGATAAGATTGAAAATTATCAGGCCTTGTAGATAAAATGCTCAGAAGGTGTGTGTGTTCCCGGGAAAAAGAATGTCTGTGTGAGTGAAAGGTCAGGAATGTTCATGAACTCTGGTGCGGAAAGAGTGCGTGAAGAACTAACCTGGATGCTTGGAGAATAATTGGTGTTGAAATTCGTTACTAACGTGCCGGCTGATAGCATGCGTTGTAGGGGTTAATTTAGGGGAGTATACTGACAAATAGATACAAGGTAATACAAGGTTATTTAAGAGTTTAACAGAGACTGAAGTGAAATAAGTGAGAAAAAGAGTTTTAACAAGAGAATACGTGCAGAGAAAGCACAAGATAAGCGCCTGAGGGGGCACAGTAGAAATACTGTACGTGATAAAGAGATTTAAAAGTGCAAAGTGGAGGATGTAAAAGAGCTCAATAAAGGACGTCATTTTTTAAGAAAAGAGAAAAACTATAAAAAATAAAATAAATGAAGAGTTAGTGCAGAATACATGAGAATTAATGAAGCAGAAAATAGTGCAGTAAGGCACCAGATACACGCTTGTGGGGCGTGGGAGAAGAATAAGTAATTAAGTACACAGTAATATGAGTTTTTTTATAAGAAAAGAAAAAGAGAATATTTTCAGTGCAAAGGCACATTAAGCTCACGAGGAGCTCAGTAAGTGAAAAAAAGGTAGAAGAAAGTGCAGAAAGGCACAGGATACGCACGCGAGGCGTGGTAAGGCGTAGAAATAAATGAAATATTGTATGCTCAGAAAGGAGCTGGTGAAAAATAATATATTAAGCACAGGATACGCACGCGAGGCGCGGTAAGGCGTAGAAGTAAATGAAATATTGTACGCTCAAAGAGGGCTTGTAAAAAAGTAATATATGAAGTTGCTGACAGCGCCGGAGAAGCTGTCTAATGTGAAGAAGAGATACATGCTTAAACAGAACACATTGGTGTTAAGTGAATAAAAAGGTTGTTTAAAGCCGCGGAGTGAAAAGTGGCAGAAGTCTAGATAGGGATATATAGAAAGTTGTTTTTAATAATTTTTGTGTATAAAGCTGTTGAAAATTGTGTGTGGGAGAATGGAGAGTAAGCGGGGAGGTGCAAGCAAAAAGCTGTGAGGGCTTGCAAGCTGGCTGACATACAAGATTAATGTGAAAGAGTACGAGGGGGAGGTATTTAGACCCAACAGGAGGACTTGGGAGGTGCATGACAGGCAGAGAGGAAAGTGTGAAACAGAGACAGTGAAGAAAAAGACAGGAGAAGAGTGCTATGTAAATATATTATTTCAAAGAAAGAAAACTAATAAACAAATATAGCAGAAAAAGACTAGAAGCAGAAAGTTAAAAAAATTAGAAGGAAAATAGAAAGTCGGGAGCAAAGACATTAGGAAGTGTTAGGGTTGTAAGAGGATTAAATAAATAAAATTGGTTATAAATCAAAAGAGATAAAGCTTAGATTATAGTGAAAAAGCTGACAGACTGATCAATGCTTGGGACAGTCATTGATGGGAGACTTAAGTGATGATGAAATAATACTCCCAGAACATTACTTGACTGACGGAGACATCGAAACCCAGGGAATCAGGACACATTTTTGGCTGGAAAGGACCTATTTTGACAGGGTAGGAGCAGAACATTGGCAGGTACGAACAAGAGATCAATCAGAAATTATGGCAGCTTACTAAGGTAATCAATCAGAAGCAAAAGAAAGAACAATTCCCTCTAATAATTGGGAGCTGCTGATAAGCGTCTGTGGCATCAGGGTTTTAACCCCGTGGCTGGAGCTGCTTTGTGCTGACCCTAATAAAGAACTTAGCATACCATTAAAATCATTTAGTAACCACTACCAACCGATCCAGGTGAAGAACTGTTTCCTAGGTTGACTCTGACTGTTGGTCCCAAGGAAGGTTCGGTGGGAAACAGGTAAATTTTCATATTAGTTAAAGAAAAAGAAGACGGGCATAACAGTTGGAAATTTAATCCTTTAAGGGTTTAAAATACCAAAACAGGTGTTACAGCCAGCAAGTTATTGGTCTGGATCAGGACAGCCCAGCGGGACTACCAGAACACCATAGAAACACCTCACATAGCGTTTGTCAGGGTTACATGGGTAACTCTCAAGGTCAAGGTCGGGAAAGTACCCCGCTAGACTTAGTACTAAGAAAATATCCAGGAAAACGCACTAAGGCCAACCAATGTATGAGAAAGTGGCACAAAAGGTCACATGGGGGCAGGCAATGGCCTTTGGAGGGATCATTTGATCCGGTGACTGTGTGAAGCAGTTGCGGTAGAAATACAGAAAAAGAAATTAAAGATCAGCAGAAGAACGTAAAAACAACAAAAAACGCACTGAAGAAAAAGAAGTTTTGGCCTTGTTCAAGCAGGAAGCACAGAGGCTACAGCAGAAAAGAGAAAAAATGACAGAGGAAAGATCCAAGAGACTAAAGCCAGTGCACCGAGCTGGGAAGCAGAGCCACCCCATATAAACGTCATGATATGGGAAAGACAGCTGGACAATTTGTATTAGGAACTCGTGAAGAGGACCAAGGCATGGATGTGGGGGCAAATTCACACTGACACTAAAAGCTCGAGAGCCACAAGGAGACAGGTCCTCAGTCTGTCAAATGGATCATACAAGGTCTCCAAGTCCGAAAGTAAGTGGTCGCACACCACGACCAGCAGGGGGGGGCCACAAATAACAGTGACACAGAGGGCAGACAAGGATAAAGAGAGAGACCTGAAGGCTCCGCCTGCACATCGAGGTCCACTGAAAACCGTCCCCTCCCACCATAAGTCAGCCGACTGGACCTTCACAGGCTATAGAGGCTCCGAAGAGTGGCACAAGAGCTTCTGTGACACACTGGATCTGGCCAGAAGAGATAATGAAGAACTAGCTGAGCAACTTCGGCTAGCGAAGGAAAGAATACAAAGACATAGGGACGCCGAGGAAAGAAGAATATTACAACAATCGACGCCCAATCAAGGGAATCACATTATAGAGCCACCCACCCGAAAAATTTCTGGTGAGATCATCATTGAGACTGCAAAAGAGGCCAGACTCAGGCAAAGACAACAATGTGTAGCCAAAGACATAGCGGCTTTAGAACAGAATATAACCGACTGGATGGACTGCCTGGAACCAGTCAGTCGCACTCGATCTGGAAGACAGTATGGAGCCCGCACAGAAGAAGAGGAGGACGAAGACCTCATATGCCCATTGGTGGTTAGAAATGGTCATCATGTGTTATACCCATGGAGCTGAACAGACATGGTGGGGCTGGCCAACAGACTGCCAGACATCACCCAAGGAGCTGGGAGATGGATAACTGCCTTAGAAGAAGGCACTGCAGGGGTAACCTTGTCTTTAGGTGACATAAAAGCCTTGCTAATGCATGTCATGGGAAAACATGACACTGAAGAATTAGCAGGAAAGGTGGACTAACACAAATGATGGGCACTAATCAACATGATGAAGTCCCCTTTAATCGCTATAGAAACTCCATGTGGGAAGGACTGAGAAGAAAGTACCCTGAGGTCTTGGATCCCTCTAAATTGGATGATGAGGAGTGGACACCTGAAGAGTGCCCAAAGAAGTTCCTGCACCGATTCCAGAAGAGATGGGCGGGGGGGAAACAGGAAATGCATGGAACCATTCTCCAGCAACTGAAATCCTGTTTAAAATAACTGTAAAAAAGGCTCTACCAGATGAGGTTCAGAAAGCCCTAGATGGAGTCGTGGGACTATCAAAAATGAATTGGGCTTTATACTCTGAGCATATTTGTCACCATCTTGAAATCTACAAGAAAGAAAAACAAAAAGAAGAAGATGCAGCAAAATCCTGACGAAAAAATGGTGCAGATGCAGTTGGGAGAGCTAACCAAAGTCAAGAAAGAAAAAACAAAGACCCAGGCACCAATGATGACCCCTGTTCCTTCTGAGTCGGCAAGCCTAGGCCCTACGGCAAACACTGCTGCCACCATACAGGCACCTGTGTAACAGCCACACAGAGCCCCCAAGGAGCAGCAGGGAGCACTGCTGCAGGAGAAGTCTCGGCACCAGTGGAGCATCACTATCACTACCATAGCACTGGCCACCCGGAAATGGACCCACCTACAGTCAGGGGTGGAGAGGAGAGTCACGGAACTTTCAAGGTCAAAGAGGAGGGTGGCGAAGAGGATCTCGCCAACCTTCATTTGGAAGCAGATTCCAAAACTCAGCTCCCAGGAACAGTCAAGCGGGACCGCCTATGGGACCAACACCCCCAATAGGGGATCAACCCTCTAATGAGTGTTGGAGCTGTGGACAACCTGGACATCGAATGAGAAATGTCCGGCCCGACCTTGGGTTGGACCCTCTGCCTATTGGCAATAGGGAGGCCTAGAGAAGACAGAGGGGGAAACGGTGGCATTGGCTATTTCGATGATACCTAAGGAAGAGCCAACCGTCACTGTTAATATACAAAACAGAGATTTCCCGTTCATTGGTGGATACAGGGGCAACATACTCTTGCATAGGGAAAATGGGCGCTCATCTCCCCCTCTCTGGGTCTGTAATTAAGACCATCGGCTTCTCTGGGAAGACTCAATAATACCTTTCACACGCCCACTTCCTGTAACGATTGCAGGAAAAACAATTGAAGCACCCCTGTTATACTCACAAAATACACCTGTGAATTTGCTGGGAATGAGACATTTTATGTAAGCTACAAACCCAGATAGTGTGTACCCATCAAGGACTGCAAATACACTTTCCTGACGAAGCACTCGCCCACATTATGCTGCTTATGGACATGGAAAACAAGGTCCGACCTGTGCAACCCATGGTATACTGGCTGAAGTTACAACCAGAAAATTCAAATCTTCAACTGCAATGGGAAAAATGGAAGCCCCTGGGCCGAACAACACTATGAAGCAGTATATACACCTAGTTTACCTTTACATGTCACCCTGATGTTCGATGCCAAACAAGAACAAAACTGACTATGCATGCTGCTGGGATGTAGTGATGAATCACGGCTGTTCACATAACCAACCACAGAAATTTATTTAGGCCCCCAAGGGGCCGCAGCTTCTGTCAAGCTAACTTCAGCTGAACAACATGGTATCAAGTGCCGGAATGCCATGCCTCATGTGACCCTTTAGTCTCAGAAAAGTACGAATCCCATGACCTAGGTCCAATGGTAAAGACAGCCTCAGAAGTTGAAGAATGGCAAAACATGGAAAGTCCACAAGTACATCTGTCAAAAGACCAGCAGTTTATACGAATAATTTAAAAGTAAATGATGAGGCTATAGCTCAAAAGTGGAGCTCAATCCTAGACCAGAGGGACAGATGGTGTTATCGGCCCAACAAGAGAAATTGTTAGAGCAAATACCACCAGTGGTGTGGGTCCAAAAGCAAACGGATGTAGGACTAATAAAACAGCCTACCAGTAAAAATAAAAGTAAAACCGAGAGCAAAACTGCCTCACCAAAGGCAGTATCCATTAAAACCTCAGGCTATTGAAGGCATTAAACCAGTAATTAAGGGACTAATGGCAGCTGGAGTTCTACTAAAAACTGCAAGCCCATGCAATACTCCTATCTATCCTATCCCTAAAAACAATACCAAAGAGTATCGCTGGTACATGATCTGCGTCCTGTCAATGCAATAATAGAAATGGATGCACTATAGTACCTGATCCGCATACTATACTATCAAGCATCCCTGCTGGAGCAAAATGGTACACAGTAATCGATCTGGTTCAGCCTATTTCAGTGGCCTGTGCACCTAGACTCACAACATTTGTTTGCATTCACATTTCTGGGACAACAGCTAACGTATACACGGCTACCTCAGGGACTGAACCTGTCCCCAGCCATCTTTAACAAAGTCCTGGCTGAAGATTTACAACACCTGATATACCCAGTACATTGGTGCAATATATGGATGATCTCCTTATTGCATCAGAGACTCAAGAACAGTGTGAAAAAGATTCATTAATGTATTGCATGCATTGGCAGATGGAGGTCATAAAGTAAGTAAGGACAAATTGCAGTTCTGCAAACAACAAGTAGAATACTTGGGAAGACAGTTGTGTGGGACCACGCGATGTATAGCCCCAAGCCAAGTGGAGGCTATAATCAAGGCTCCCAAACCCCAAACAGTGGGACAGATGCTTTCATTCCTTGGGATGGCAGGGTACAGTCGGCCGTGGATTTGTGATTATGCTATAAAAACTGCACCTTTGCGTGCCATGATTAGAGCAGTGGGGCAAACAAGCAATGCAGCTCTCCTCGTCTGGACAGATCAGGCAACGGGAGCTTTTGAGGCCCTAAAAACAGACATGCAATCTGCTCCCGCGTTAGGTAACCCAGATTATGGAAACCTTTCCATTTGTATGTTACTGAAAAAACTGGATATGCTTGTGCTGTACTAATGCAGGAAACAAATGAAGGAAAACAACCATTGGCCTATTATAGTACAAAGCTTGACAACATTGAAACAGGATTGCCACCATGCTATCAGGGTTCTAGCAGCAGCTGCCTTTGCATTTCAAAAAGCATCATCCATAATCATGGGACATGCAGTAACGTTGTACACGTCGCATCAGTTACATGCCCTGCTAACCAGTCAACGTTTTGGTCTTAACACAAGCTAGACGCACTGGATATGAAGTTGTGTTGTCCGCTCCAGAAATAACAATACAACGTTGTCACACGGTGAATCCCGCCACCAAATTGACCACACCGTTAGATGGTACTCCACATAACTGTGTGGCAGAGACAGAGAAATTTTTGAGAGCCAGAGAACATTTGTATAATCACGCCATAGATGCAGATCTAACCCTGTTCGTGGATGGCTCATGCTTTCGGGATGCCGCGGGATTGCATGCGGGTATGGGGATTGTTAAACTAAACACGGATGGCGAAACCCGTTATGAATTACTGAGTCCCAAGGAATTGATCAGCCTTGTTCAGCCCAACTGGCAGAAATCAAAGCCTTAACTATGGCTTGCCAGATAGCTAAAGATCAACGTGTTAATATCTACACAGACTCAGCCTACGCTTATGGTGTATGTCATGTACATGCAAACATTTGGAAACAAAGGGATTCCTGAGAGCAGATGGCACCCCTGTCACTCATGGAGAAGCGATTTCCCAATGTTACAAGCTCTCCAATTACCGTCTGAGGTAGCCATCATTAAATGTGCAGGTCATCAAAAGAATAATATCATAGCTCAAGGTAACAATCTAGCAGATGACGCAGCTCGCAAAAGGAAGCACAAGGAGAAAATATGTTTCCCCTGCTAACCATCCAAGATTGTGCCCCACTGGTTTCACTTGACGCACTGATAGTGGCTCAAAGTAGGGCCAGTGGAGAAGAAAAACGAATGTGGGTTAAACGAGGCGCTATTGAGACACGCAGTCAGGGCCAGCGGACCAAGCTGTGGCGCAGTAGTTCATGGACATTTTGTGTTACCACCCAATTTATTACGACATGCAATCATTTGGGGCCCTACGGACCCGATCATGTTCGCGAGTCAAATTATGAACAAACTAAAAGCTGTCTGGTGGTCACCATATATGGCAGCTACAGTGGACCGTTTGTTGAATGAGTGTGAGGTATGTGCACAGTACAATGTCCGGAAATCATTCACAGCCCCTTTAGCCCACATTCCGGTCCCTGATGGGCCATTCAGACATCTTATGATGGATTTCATAGACATGGGAGCTGAAAATCGAGTTAAACGAATGAGATATGTTTTGGTAGTGATATGCAGATTCAGCCGATGGATTGAGGCAGTAGCCTCTGCAAATCAAGACCATAAAACGGTAGCCAAATTCTTGTGCCGAGACGTCTTTCCAAGATTTGGCATTCCAGATACTATCTCATTGACAATTGTAGGGCTTTTGTAGCCAAGGTACACAAGAAACATTCAAACAATTGGGTATCAAACAGAAGTTTTGGGTGTGTTTATCACCCCCAATCAAATGGGGCGGTGGAACGGGCTAATGGGCATTTTAAAGAACAAACTAGCAAAATCATAGCAGACAGTAATGGCAAACTAACCTGGCTGGATGCGTTGCCGCTTGCTTTATTGTCAATGCGCTCACAAACTAACCGACTAACCCATTTGACACCATTTGAAGCTCTTACAGGTCGGCCGATGCCTATTCCATACCTGAGAGGACCCTACGAAGGACCATCGCTGGAGCAGCTACAAGACGAATGGCATAATTATCTGAGACAGTTAACCCAAATACACAAAACTATCTTTTTGCAGGTCAAAGGTGCTACAGAAGACAGAGAAGCAGAGATTCCACTTGAAAATCAGAGCATCCAGCCTGGTGATCTGGTTTACGTCAAGGTGTTCAAAAAGAAGTGGGACAGGCCCCGCCGAGAAGGTCCTTTCAAAGTTATTCTTGCCTCACGTACAGCAGTCAAAGTAGACGGTAAGGACACTTGGTTTCATTTAAACCACTGCTGTAGGGTTGGTGGCCCAGCGCCCCTGCGGCCTCGGCAAGCTCGTCTTGGCAGAGCGCCGGGCCAAGGGGGGAAGCAGGAGAAGCCAGAGACCCTACAGCAGCACCGAGGGACGGCCACGCCTCCCTGCAGCCAGAAGAAGCACCGAGGGAAGGCCACGCCTCCCTGCAGCCAGGCGAACATTGGCCAAGGCGCTCATAGAGACTGATTGAACAAAGACGACGCACAGCTTCAGAGAGTAGTGGATCCCTGCCAGATAGAGCAGCGACAGACTCAGATGCAGACTCAGAAACAACTGGAGACGCAGGCCAACAGACAGACAGAAATACAGACCGACAGATAGACAGGCCACAGGAGACATCAGACTCGGACAGCAACTCAGTAGATTTACCGACAGAAGAACCGCAGGGAGTACAACCCAGACAAAGCACAGATACACCACACATCCCTAGTGACAGCTCATCTAGTGACGGCTCATTAGTAGCACATCTAGTAGCACATCTCAACAGTCATCAGAGCAATGATTAAGGAATTATTCAAGGATTGACAATACTACTGGTGGTCAGTATGGGAGAAAATAGACATCCACAACATACAACGGACTGTGCCGTGGCCATGGCCGCAATAGCAGCTACAACAAGGGCATTCTAACAAAAGGAAAAACATATAATTTGGTATACATTAAATCAAAAGCCTACAAGAACATAGGAATACAGGGAAAGCTGGGGGATTACATATTAGGCGAAGCCATTAGCATCAAATGTGAAGAGGAGGGAACACTCAACATAGAGGTAATTTGTGATAAAGGAGGATGCAGGGAAACCAAGCAAGACATAACTGTTACAGTACATGAAGCCACAAAATGGGTAAAATCAACCAAGGAAAAAGAGGACAATTAGAAGCCTAGAAACCAAGCAGTCACTTAGGGAGATGGGATCCCAGTACAGACCTAGCCCGCAACACAAGGGTTGAAGACCAATTTATTTTACCAATGGTTTGAAATTTTCGGCTAGGCAGATCAGTGAAAAGCCTTGCATAGCCTGTCACCGGAAAGGTGTAATACCTCAGGCTAAACCCCTACCTGATATCAACAACTGTTATAGGAGTCCCCAACATAACTCAGACCAAGCAGAATGCTATACACAATGTGTTATGAAAATGGCAGTAGGTGATGAAAAATATGCTGCGACAGTAAACTTTGTCCAGTGCCCTAAGTACAGAAGGAAACCGTTCCACCTATGATTAAAATAGAGAAAGGGATGATACACCCATTCTGTACAGCTAAAGGCTTAGTAGCACAATACATAAGCGATTGGCAGGTAGGGACGACCCAGCCAAAACACCACATACAGTGTATGCAAAAGCAGCAAGAATACAACCGGCCAAAACAGCATGGAACATTACCGTCTGTCACACCCTGCCAGCAGCAGGCATACAGTGTGAACAAATAGTACCGGCCACAGGGGGGTCTGTAATGGACTGAATCTCACCCATGCTTCATGGGTATCTACTCCAAATTTAGCTAAGGGAACGGTACCCTTAGCTGACCATCTTTTGGATATGCGACAAAAAAGGAAACTCCTGTCATCGCTGTCCCCGATTGGAAAGGCCTTTGTGCTCCTGTGATGCTCACAGGAGCAATAACAGTAATTGAAATGCCGAATTCAATACAACCCATGCCACAGAAACTTCGTAGAAAAGAGGAATAATGACGTTTTAAAACAGACTACAACATCACAGTAAGAACGGGCATACCAGAAGGGATACCCCGACAGTTAGAAGCCATAGACAGTAGCAGAGTTAAAGCAGATGAAGATGCGGATAAATGGGGATGGGCATTGGCTCTGTTCGGGTTACTCCAAAAATCCGTTCTAGGTTCCAGGAGGTGCAGTGGATTAATTACTTGTGGTATAATCAACAAAGATATTTGAATTGGACATTGGCAGCTGTAGGAGCCTTAACCGAACAACTGCACGCCACCTCGCTAATGACAATGCAATAGATTAGCTATCGAGATGATGAGGCTGATTGAACAAGGAGTTGTATTATGATCAAAGCCACCGAATGTTGCACAGCTATTCCCATGCGTACAGGGGAAGACGGAAATTTGACAGAGCTCTTAATCACACTTGAAGAGATGCAACAGGAACTGTTACGTAACTCCATAGGAGGGAGAAATGAAACTGACGATTCTGGATACATTGTAGGGAATGGAATGAATATTGGCCCACTGTTTTCACTGTTTGGGACTCTGAGGAGAGGTGGATATCATGGAAAGACTGGTTATACCAGATAGGTGTAATCTTGGCACTAACAGGGGTGGCGGTCTTGTGGTAATATGTTGTGGTATTCCCTTGATAAAATTTCTGGTCAATAAATTGATTTCATCCACAGTAGGACAGCTCCCACTGCTAGCCATCCGAGCCCTAGAAGAAAGCACAAACGAAACAGACAGAGAACCAGAATATATGGAAATGGATGAAATACCCAATTATCCTCCCCGACAGCCCCCAGCTCCCTAATATTGTGGCGTACACCCAGATAGGGAGGACTGGGATGGACCGTGCTTGGTGATATGTAGACGAGGAAGAAGACATGCACGCACATTTACATTCACACACATGCACCCACAAAAATGAGGGATAGGATAGACAATATCTGAAAGATGACATGGAGCTGTAATAATGAACGTATATGTATATTACTAGGACACAGGAGTATGGCTGAGAGACCAGGACTCCCCTGATCCGGGACCTATGCCTGATCTGCCTCTATCAAGTCTGATTGGACTCTCAGAACTGTTTGGAGAAGAGGATATACAGGAGTGGATGGTCGAGACATGATTGGTCGCCACCGCCGCCTTCCATCCAGCAGCTAAACCAGTTGGCAACAGAAGGATCTTCATCGTTCCAGCACCTAGCGATGACTAGCTGTCACAGAATCTGCCTGCAGCAAGAGTCGGCCCGAGGACTCCACCATCACCTGAAGGACCCTTTGGACTCAGGAACACACCCCTTCCGCAGATGCCATGGAGACAGTCACATGTGCCAGTGGCAACGATACCCTCCAGGGGAGGCAGCCAAGGTCGGCCATATGCAGCAACCGCCCGAGTGCATCCTAGACCCAATTCACTGCTAGGCCCTGTCCCCAGCTTTCCACCCCCAAGGCAGGAGAGATATTCTGATCAGCCAAGTACCTCTGGAGGAGGATCAGCAGGGGTGGACCTTAGTCGAACTCACCCACCAGGACAGAGGGGAGCTTTGTACAGGCTACTAAATGCCCAGAGTGTCCCAACCACTTGCCTGTGCGACATCAACAATACTCCCCCCACACACGAAATGCCTTCCCCCTTGTACTTCCTGTCCCCTGGACTGCACAACCTTAATCTGGTCATGGTCACCCCACAGGCCCTGGCAATCTTGGTTCGAGAGCTTCGTCTTCCACAAGAGTCTGTTCCAAAAACCTTGGAGCAGCTCCTGTCCCTCACAAATCACATTCCCCATGAGCTATTTGAGGAAATCATGCCACAACTAAGTCAGACAGCTGCATACCTGTTCAGGATACACGTGACAATGCCACATCTCTTGTGCTCAGGAGGGCCTCCATACTCAACTGTGTGGTCTTCAGTCTAGTATGGACATGCTAGCCTGCATGATGGAGCATATGGAAAGGGAACAGCTAGGGCTGGCCACCACCACCCTGAATGTGGCAAGAATTCTCTGGGGGCCCTGTACAACCTGGCCAAGCAGCACAAGGAGCTGGAAAGATCCATCAGAGAACTGCACGACTGTCTGAAAGCCAGAATTCCTGATCCTCCCCCCACTACCCTGAAAGGCCAACCTCCCCATGTTCCCCAACTTCTCCCAAAACTTCAGATGCTGAGTAAATGCTGAGGAGCGCGGACTGACGTTAATGGCACTGAACACGGACTATGATCTTGGTTCTTGAGTTTGAATTGCGGACTGGTTTCAGAAATCTGAGTGTAAATAAAACAAAGAAGGATATATGTTAGTAACGAAGGTTGGGTAAATGTCTTGTCCTTACCATCATCTGCGTAACACAGATAAAGCTAAATGCATACACAGATATATCACATTGCAAAGTTATAAAAGGGGACCCTTACACGGCGTGTTTGTAGATTTAGTAGTAAAGATGCACCATAGGGACCCCTTTTCTTAAATTATAGCATGCCTCAAGAGACATGCATCGCCTAAATTTGGCGTCGGCCAAAAGGGCATTAGAAAACAAGCTGAAAAAGAAGAAAAACAAAGTGGAGAATGTTGAGAAATGGCCTATAATGAAAACCATTATATGATTGACTAAGGCAAATGACTTAAGGACGGACATGAAGGGAACCATTATTGTGTTTATCATTTAACTAGACATAGCTGCGCTAACCTTAGAATAGTTTCTTGATTGGTTGACTAAATAGTGGTAACGTAGGGGTTATTTGATGCATTTAAATAATAAATGTGTGACGCTTTAAACAAAATAATATGTAGACCAAGTATAAGGGTTGGAGCCTCTGGTTTGAGTGAGTCAATAGATGCCAGAAGATGATTGGTTGCACTGATGTCAATGTAAAGCCTTTACTTTGCCATGATTAAGAAGTTGCTGTAACTTGTTTTATGTGGCCATTTTAAGTGCCTTGATTACACCAAAACTCATTGTTTGAATGTCACCTTGCGTTGATATAATCCGGCTAATTGCTCACCTTGTGCCTTAGTATTAGGTTCACCTGCACTGCAATATATTTACCGTGTGAAGTATCACTGATATTCATATCCGCACCAGAGTTATCAGTAAGTCGAGTGATGTGTTTTCTTTTTATTGCAATGCACAAATGAGGATGTCTTGTCAGTAAACAACCCAAGAGTATAGTTGATGTAATGGGACTCTTTCGAGTCCCAGAGGAGGGACTGTAGAAGAATTTTTTAGGTCCATATTTGAACTGTGATGAACTAATCAAGTGTCCTGATCCGAACTGTATGTCCTCTGGTTGAACTAGCAGGTGTTCAACCCAAAAAAAGGGCTCTATTAGTCATTCAGTCTGTCAGGGGCTTTCCAAGGCCTTTTAGGTGCTTTCCCGCAGGCCCACGTGCAGGGGCCTCAGGCCAGCTGCACGTGTGGCTGAGGCCACGTGCGGAGGGTGGCCTCAGGCCAGCTGCACCTGTGGCTGAAGGTCTTTTAAAAAAATCAGTTGTAAAATCCTTCACGTTTTAATGGGAGCGTTTGTCACATTGAAAATACATGGCCTAACACCTGCTTAGGGTTCACTAGAGGACGCTTCCAATAGAAACCATGTCTTAGGAATGAAATAAATAAAAAGTTGAAGGAGGAGCGATGCCCGCGGGTCTCCAATAAATAGATGAGCGCGGTTGTCATATTCAGTCTCTCTAGAGGACTCAGTTTGTCTAAGCTTTGTGTCGAAGGCTTAAATAAACTTAAAAACTCTGTGCATTTTATCTTGCTTAAGGCTGAATTATTCTAAAGTGTTGTGTCCTTTTTCTAGCATATCACTTGCAATTAGTTTGTGTTATCTAAAAGACGACATCCTGAGAAGACCAAAAGACGAGCCGCGACACCCTCCTCCCCCTGACTACACCTCATATCCTGTCCATAAACATCACAAACAGGATTGGTGACAAGTTGCAGCCCCGGCGGATGCCAACCCCCACCGGGAACAAATCTTACTGCCAAGCACCTGAACACAGCTCTCGCTTTGTGAGTACAGAGATTGGATGGCCTGAGAAGGGACCCCCTCACTCCATACTCCCGCAGCACCTCCCACAGGATGATTCCACATGAGAAGGTAAAAAGAAAAAAATGGTAATTTAAAAATACAGATGACTGATGCATTGTGTGCTTAAATACTTAAGCTTCAAAGACCAAATAGATTTTTTTCCTGCCAGTCACCAGGAATTGGTTATTTTGGGGCAAAAATCACAGAATTTAGAATTTTTCTCAAATTCTGAAAAATAAGATTGGAACTTTTTGTCCCACATTTTTTTAACAGTTAATTGCTGCAGCTTTTTCATAGTCATTAGTCAATAGGGGAGGGAACTGGCTATATCCACCCCACCCCCTTATCATGTGACTTCACTGCATTTGGCAGAAATTGTTATATTCGATGGGGGGTTTAGGGTCATGTCCCGTATGAGATACAGAAATGAAAAAAAAATTCCCCACATCTCATTTTTTCAAGACCAAAGCTTACAACTACAGATTCTCTAACTTTGGCCAAAACTATTCATTTGACGTAGTTTAGTTAATTATTTTAATTAGTTATTGTATAATTGGCTTTTAAAAGATGCCCCATACGACACATCACACTGAGTCATGGATTTTCAAGTCTTTGCAGAAGCAGTTTCTCATCAATTCAAATACACTTGCAAAAGCTAACAGATAACCACGGGTGATGAGTAGGCCAAGCAAGGTAGGCCTATAGCCAGGCACACACATAACTGGTACTGAAGGTGCTTGTACATGCTAAAAATAAAAGATGTGCAGCAGAAAACACAAGGGAAGCACTCCATAGGAGGAAAGCAATGACAGACTGTAGGAAAAGGGTTTCCCTCTGTCTGCTGTGCATCAATGATTTTTTTTTTAGCACACATGAGCATGAGTATCAGTTATGTGCACCCCTGGCCTATAGCCCCTTTCACACGGGCCCACTTGGAGATGCATCGTGCGGCATCATGAGTACGCCACGTGGAAGCAACCCAGTGCCGAGCCGATGTAGCTCAACGCCAGAAGAGTACAAGGGACGCAAAGGGTGAAGTGAATTGGAAGCCAAAAGTTAAACATGTTTAATATTTTTCTGCGTCAAGCAAAGGACGCAGAAATTAAGTGGTTTTAGCGCAAGTCAGAGCAACGCGACGGTACTCAACATGACTGGAAGCCACACCCTCACAATACAACATTACCTGAAGCCAATTTGTGAACAATGGAACACAGCAGGAATCATAAAGTATAAATCAGGCAGGATTGTTTTTATACCGTGTACACAATGCAGTGAAACTACACGCTCAAAAAGAGCAGAAAAAAAATGCTGATTGCAGCCTGACAGCTGCTGCAGCTCCTCACACAACTGTGTTTAAATAAAGACCATAAAAGTCCTGCTCACAGACTGACTGCCAGATACAGGGCATGTCCACATCCAGTAAAAAGTCCAGACATCTGCAGTCCACTCACAGACGGTTCGTTTGCACGCACATGTGAACAATAAACAAAAAAACTGGCTGGCTGCTGCAGCTCCTCGCTCTCCCCTCAAACTCTTTCATAATTGTGTTAAATAAAGGACAAAAAAGGACCTGCTCACAGACTGATTGCCAGAAGACATGTCCACAACAAGTATAACTCCAGACATCTCCACATTTACACATGGACTGTTCGTTGGCGCGCGCATGCACATAGCTCACGGTCGCAGGAAGAAAGATAACTATAACAGAAGTCAGAGTGCAGACCTGCAGCTCAGCACTATGAACAAAAATAAGCTAGAAATCAGAGTGCACAGTCTGTCTGCAGCCAAACTGTGCACTCTGATTCCTCTGTGCAGAGAACCTGCAGGCTGCGTCCTCACCTCCTCTCTGCCCCGCTGCTGCACGCACCTGACACAGACATTCCTGCGTCGTCATGACACTACATGAAGCAACTCGAAGCAGCCCCGGTGTGAAAGCGGCTTATGTGTGCCTTTGACATACCATAATACTGGTAGACAATGAAAGTTGAGTTTTTCATAGATTTTTTAAAATCTTGTTTGTTCTCATGTTCAGATTTTGTCTAAGAAATCAAGTTATAATTATCTGTCTTCTTACCAAAAAACAAACTACTTTCTATTCTTGGTTCAAGACCATTGTATTAAAAATGTACATTGCTTGAAAACCTGCTAGGATTGAGGTATTTGTAGCCTTGTAATATACGAGGTCTGTTAGAAAAGTAACGGACCTTTTTATTTTATGCAAAAAATATATGGATTTGATTCATATGTTTTTACTTCAGCCAAGCTTGAACCTTCGTGCACATGCGTGAGTTTTTTCACGACCGATTCGCTGATGAAGTGAGACAAAGGAACACCTCCGTTTCGGAGTGTTAGAGGACAACTTGGGACATGCCTATCTCGGCTTTCAGTGGCTTACCAGTCGAGTGAGTATAAGCGAAATTGTGGAGAGCTGGACATGTCCCAACTTGTCCTCTGACACTCCGAAATGGAGGTGTTCCTTTGTCATCAGCGAATCCGTCGTGACGCGCGAAGCCTCCGCGCGGCTTCCATGACAAAATCTCTTGTTAAAAGTGAAATCTGCTGGAAAATGGCTGATGTCCAGCTCTTGTGATAACCAGAGAAATTGCACACGACAGTCCCACATCCACACAGCCATCCGTTTAGAAATGATGTGGTGGTTTCTGCCTCTCGATGGCGGCTCGGAGCGCGGCGAGCTGTGCGCCATTGTGGACAGTCCTTAAAGCTGTAGTAACACTCATTCTCTGTGAAGGACGTAAAATTTTCACCGAAAGCCAGATAAATTTTTCGAATGGTTTCCAGCTGCCTGTCTCTAACAGTTTCTGAAAAAATTCTGATGGAAAAAAAGCCCAAATCATTCCACCATTTCCTCGCAATGAAAAAACAAGAGGGGTGGAGCAGTGCTCACTCAAAGCCTGCCCAAAGGCGAATGACGCAACCGACAGGCGTGAAAAAACTCACGCATGCGCACGAAGGTTCAAGCTTGGCTGACGTAAAAACATATGAATCAAATCCATATAGTTTTTGCATAAAATAAAAATGTCCGTTACTTTTCTAACAGACCTCGTACATGTTAAGTCGTTTGTCCTGTATGACATACAACCTCAGTTTTCACACATGGGTAATAAGATAATTTGTTAAGCACAAAATCAGTCATTTAGATATTCTACAGCATATGCTGCAAGAACCTTAACTGAAATGACAGATTATAGAATTGTTTTGGATAAACAGCATTAGTGAAGGTTACAAATGATCTTCTTATGGCCTCGGACAGTGGACTCATCTCTGTGTTTGTTCTGTTAGACCTCAGTGCTGCTTTTGATACTGTTGACCATAAAATTTTATTACAGAGATTAGAGCATGCCATAGGTATTAAAGGCACTGCACTGCGGTGGTTTGAATCATATTTATCTAATAGATTACAATTTGTTCATGTAAATGGGGAATCTTCTTCACAGACTAAGGTTAATTATGGAGTTCCACAAGGTTCTGTGCTAGGACCAATTTTATTCACTTTATACATGTTTCCCTTAGGCAGTATTATTAGACGGCATTGCTTAAATTTTCATTGTTACGCAGATGATACCCAGCTTTATCTATCCATGAAGCCAGAGGACACACACCAATTAGCTAAACTGCAGGATTGTCTTACAGACATAAAGACATGGATGACCTCTAATTTCCTGCTTTTAAACTCAGATAAAACTGAAGTTATTGTACTTGGCCCCACAAATCTTAGAAACATGGTGTCTAACCAGATCCTTACTCTGGATGGCATTACCCTGACCTCTAGTAATACTGTGAGAAATCTTGGAGTCATTTTGATCAGGATATGTCATTCAAAGCACATATTAAACAAATATGTAGGACTGCTTTTTTGCATTTACGCAATATCTCTAAAATTAGAAAGGTCTTGTCTCAGAGTGATGCTGAAAAACTAATTCATCATTATTCCTCTAGGCTGGACTATTGTAATTCATTATTATCAGGTTGTCCTAAAAGTTCCCTGAAAAGCCTTCAGTTAATTCAAAATGCTGCAGCTAGAGTACTAACGGGGACTAGAAAGAGAGAGCCTATCTCACCCATATTGGCCTCTCTTCATTGGCTTCCTGTTAATTCTAGAATAGAATTTAAAATTCTTCTTCTTACTTATAAGGTTTTGAATAATCAGGTCCCATCTTATCTTAGGGACCTCATAGTACCATATCACCCCAATAGAACGCTTCGCTCTCAGACTGCAGGCTTACTTGTAGTTCCTAGGGTTTGTAAGAGTAGAATGGGAGGCAGAGCCTTCAGCTTTCAGTCTCCTCTCCTGTGGAACCAGCTCCCAATTCGGATCAGGGAGACAGACACCCTCTCTACTTTTAAGATTAGGCTTAAAACTTTCCTTTTTGCTAAAGCTTATAGTTAGGGCTGGATCAGGTGACCCTGAACCATCCCTTAGTTATGCTGCTATAGACTTAGACTGCTGGGGGGTTCCCATGATGCACTGAGTGTTTCTTTCTCTTTTTGCTCTGTATGCACCACTCTGCATTTAATCATTAGTGATTGATCTCTGCTCCCCTCCACAGCATGTCTTTTTCTTGGTTCTCTCCCTCAGCCCCAACCAGTCCCAGCAGAAGACTGCCCCTCCCTGAGCCTGGTTCTGCTGGAGGTTTCTTCCTGTTAAAAGGGAGCTCGTCCTTCCCACTGTCACCAAGTGCTTGCTCACAGGGGGTCGTTTTGACCGTTGGGGTTTTTACGTAATTATTGTACGGCCTTGCCTTACAATATAAAGCGCCTTGGGGCAACTGTTTGTTGTGATTTGGCCCTATATAAATAAAATTGATGAATTGATGCATTTAATAAAAAATAGTCTTATATGAGAAAAGGTTTCATTTGGCTTCTTTTCAGACTCTAGGGCAGTGATTCTCAATCGGGGTGCCGCGGCACCCTAGGGTGCTGTGATCGATCGTCAGGGGTGCCGTGGGTATTTTTCATATTCGATTATTTTTCATATTCGCGATTACCGTGAATTATTTATTTTATCCACAAAGCATAAAACGACTCAGAATCTGACGTCATTGTGCTGCAGCCTCGCTCTCGTCTTAAGGCGGGACAATAACAAGGAGGCTGACGGCCGATTAAAACAGTGCCGTCTCCTTCAAAAGCCGTCTAAAATGCGGAGCTGTCGGTGTGTGTGTCTGTGCCTGTGTGTGCACGCGCGCGGAGTTAACAGGCTGCAGACTGCGAGGGAGGGGGTGGGTCAGGGAGATTCCTGAATGCAGGCGCGACACGTTCAGTGCGCAGCGAGCGCGGAGCAGAGAGAGGATTTTAAATGGAGTGAACATGTTAAAACGAAAACGTGAAGCTTTTACTTCTCTCTGAACTTTCTCTAAAGGTGTGATTCTGCCGTTACCGTCCTGTTCACACCATGTGCGCGTCGCATGCTGAATTTATGAGATCATGAGATGAAATAAACGGTCAAATATCTTTAAAAACATATTTAAAAAATGAGAATATATGAATGAACTGAGATACACAAAAAAAAATGTTCAGACGCACAGATCACAAAAAGAAGGTGAGAACTCTGAACTTTAACAGCTGTTATTTTCCAAAGGTATTTATTTGTTCAGTCTTGAGCTTAATGTACTGTTTAAGCACAAAACGTGACTGATGAGGAGAAACAATTTCAGAAATGCAACAGAAACAACCACAAATCAGAAAAAGTTGGGACTGTATGTAAAATGAAGATAAAAATAAAAATGTTGTACCATTCCCAGTTTCTCCACTCACAGAAGCCAAACGTTCTTCCAGAGTTGTGTAATTATACTACAATAGTAGAATATAAAGAAGGGGAAAAAAAGAAAAAAAAAAAGACAATATATTCGTCAATCGCAATTATTTGTCTGACAATTAATCGTCTCCAGAAATTTCTAATCGTGACAGCCCTACTTGAGATCAGAGCGCAAAATGCTTGAGGATTTTCGAAATGCGATGTTTTCTGTATCGATTTTCTATTGCGATAATTGGGTTTTGCGCAAAACCAGAGGTAATAGCATTATAATATTATTTTAGTTGGTGGTGTGCCGCAGGATTTTGTAAATATAAAAAGGGTGCCGCGACTCAAAAAAGGTTGAAAAACACTGCTCTAGGGAACATTTCCAGCATGGTTACATGAATCCGTCTCCATTCAACTCAGACTTTTTGCTGAATTTACTGGAAAGAATTTTACCAATTTTCTGTGTCCTGTACGACATGTTTGATTTTTTTTCTGAACAAAAGTATGCACAAGGCAATACTGCCCAGTGGTATCACAACCTATCTGCACCCAAATGTAGGTACTTGCTCTAACACTGTCTGACCAGGCTGGAAAATGTATCTCTGAATGTCATATGGAATCGCCCCACAGTATCTCCCAGGGTACCCGATCATACGCCTTCTCCAAATCTACAAAACACATGTAGACTGGATGGGCATACTCCCAGGCCCCCTCCAGTATCCTTGTGAGAGTGAAGAGCTGGTCGGTTGTTCCACAACCAGGATATCGGCCAAACCAGGGAGGCTGAGTAGTGTGATGCTCCTGTAGTTGGCACACACTCTCTGGTCACCCTTTTTAAATATGGGGACCACCGCTCCGTAGGCACTGTCCCAGAGTGCAACGCAATGTTGAAGAGACATCTCATCCATGATAGTCCCTCTACACCCAGAGCCTTCAGCATTTCTGGACAGATCTCATCAACCCCCGGGGCCTTGCCACTGCAGAGTTGTATGACTACCTCAGTGACTTCCACCAGGGAAATTGATGAAAATCCTCTATCAGCTTCCAGCTCTGCCCTACTATAGCGGGTGCTGCGGTCTGATGCAGGAGTTCCTCAAAGTGTTCCTTCCAGCACTGGATTACATCCTTAGTTGAGCTCAACAGAGTCCCATCCTTACTGTTGAAAGCTTGGATGGTTCCCCGTTTTCCCTTCCTGAGGTGCCTCACGTTCTGCCAGAAGCAGCTTGGTTCCAACCGAAAGTCCTTCTCCATGGTTGAGCCAAACTCCTCCCACACCCGCTGCTTTGCCTCCTCCACAGCAGAGGCTGTCGCCCTTCAGGCCTGTCGGAACCTTGCAACTGCCTCCAGACTCCTCCGAGATAACATATCCCAGAAGGACTCTCCTTCATTCGGACAGGTTCCCTGACCACCAGTGTTCACCACCAGTGTTCACCACAGTGTTCGAGGGTTGCCGACCCTTGGGGCACCTAAGACCTTCAGGCCACAGGTCCCTGCTGCAGCTTCAGCAACTGAAGCTTTGAACCTTGCCCATTCTGGTTCAATGGCCCCAACTTCCACAGAGATGCTAGAGAAACTCTGCCAGAGGTGTGAGTTGAAGATCTGTCGGACAGTGGGCTCCTCCAGATGTTCCCAGTTCACCCGCGCTATCCGTTTGGGCTTACCAGGTCTATCTAAAGTCCTCCCCCACCCTTTGATCCAACTCACCACCAGATGGTGATCAGTTGACAGCTCTGCCCCTCTCTTCACCTGAGTGTCCAGAACATGCGGCCTCAGATGAGATGATATGATCATAAAATCGATCTTCGGCCTGGGGTGCTCTGGTACCATGTACGCTTATGAGCCCTTATGTCCTAACATGGTGTTCATTATGGACAGTCCATAACTAGCACAGAGGTCCAATAACAAGCAACCACTTGGGTTAAGATCAGGGAGGCCATTCCTCCCAATCACGCCTCCCCAAGTATATTATGATATGATATTTTTACTCTGTCATTGCCCATGTGTGCACTGAAATACCCCAGCAAAACAATGGAGTCCCTCACTGGAGTCCCATACAGGACTCCTTTCAGGGACTCGAAGAAGGCCGAATACTCCAAACTGCTGTTCAGTGCATATGCACAAACAACAGTCAGAGTGGTTCCAGAGCCGAGGCTGTGTGTGGAGGCGAGGCCCACCAGATCTAACTGATATCGCTCCACCTCCCACACAGTGAGGTGACGTTCCACAGCCCCAGAGCTAGCCCCTGCCGCCCGAGTCTGGTCCGCCCAGGCCCTCGACTTTCACTGCCACCCACGGGCCAGTGCACCCAACACCAGCGGTTCTGCCTGCTGGAGGTGAGCCCACAGGGTGGAGATGAAAGGTCCACGTTGCCTTTTCGGGCTGTGCCCGACTGGACTCCGTGGCAAGCCCAGCTACCAGGCGCTCACTGATGAGCCTTACATCCAGGCCAGACTCCAGATTACATCCAGGCCTGGCTCCAGACTGGGGCCCCGGGCTTAATCCAGGCTGGGTCACATTTCCTTTTCCTCGTTCTGTCATGGTGTCTTCTTAGCCTGCCTCTTGCCTGATACCAATTTGCCATGGGAGACCCTACCAGGAGTACAAGAGCTCCAGACAACACAGCTCTCAGGTTCATAGCAGAAGACAAACATCTCCACCACTGATCCAGGACGACCCCTAGATTTAAAGGTATACAGCCTTTCAAATTTTTAAGAGTTATGTCAAAGAATTGTCTTTGGGACCACTATGCTTTTATTTATTAGCCTTTAAATAGGGGATTCATATTATGACTGACAATATGAACAAAATTCACTGTCTAGAAAAAAAAATTCTTGAAGGGAAAAATCTGACAAGAACAGATGGCCCTGAACTGCTTTCAGCAGCAACCTCTACGGTCTATGATAGTGATTACATCACATGGGGGGGCTTCCCCTGACTTGCACAAGGGATGCTGGGCAGCACACTGTGACACCCAGTCAGAGTGCAGAGAAGCACAGTGACATCATCTGGTTGTTCACCTGAACAAAAATCTAAGCTTTTTTAAAGATGGCAGCATATAGATGCAGCAGCCTGAGCCTCCCTGTTTTTTTTTTTTTTCACCTTTTTGTGTTTTATAGTTTATTTATTCTTGTTATTCCTCTCCTGCCACAAACACACCACAGCAACCCCAACTATAGCCACCAAGACCTGATAAACATTGGATTTCAGACAAAAATGGAAATTACTACTGCCTTTTCCCTGACCCACAACATTCCACTGGAGATAGTAAGGCCGCCTGGCACCCTGTGGTTTGTTATCGGGCCTAGTAGGAGTCGGAGAGGAAGCAGAAATGCGGATGATGGATGGGCCTGCTAGCCCAGCTACGGAACCAACCACACAAACCTCCATTACCATTTATCTTCCACACTAACGCCAGATCTCTTGCAAACAAGAAAAATGAGCTGCAGTCACAGATTGCCTACAACCGACTCATTTGTGAGTGTTGTCTGCTGATTGTTAGAGTCGTGGCTGTACCTCCATATCCCCGACACCACAGTGAAGCTAGCAGGCTGCACCATTCATCACTACGACCAGGCCGAAGTTTTGAGTATGAGCATGGGAGGCGGACTCTGTGTTGACGTGTTTGAAGACTGGTGCTCGGACAGGTGAGTAAAAGACAACCACTGCTCACCGGACCTAGAGGCCATGTCTGTGCAGTGGCGACCCTTAAACCTTCCACGGGAGCTAACGGCAGCCATTATGACTGCTGTTTACATACCCCCTGATGCTAACATTAGCACGGCATTCGGCCCGGTTCAGATCATGGTGTCTAAACAATAGAGGGCTCATCCGGATGCCTGAAGATCACTGCTGGGGACTTTAATAAAGCATGCCACAAGACTGTTCTCCCCAAATTCCACCAGCACATCAACTGTGCAACATCCGGTAGATGGCAGTGTGAATACCAATTGCCACACATTTGCTATGAGTGCTGAATTACTTAAACAGAATTTTAAATTTTTAAAATGCTTTTTTTTTTTTTTTTTTTTACAATGGAAAAAAATGACATTTACAAATACAGATTTATTTATAAAACCAACACACGTTACACTAATGTGTGTGTTTATTTTTACATAAATATACAGTGAGGAAAATAAGTATTTGAACACCCTGTGATTTTGCAAGTTCTCCCACTTAGAAATCATGGAGGGGTCTGAAATTTTCATCTTAGGTGCATGTCCACTGTGAGAGACATAATCTAAAAAAAATCCGGAAATCACAATGTATGATTTTTTAATAATTTATTTGTATGTTACTGCTGCAAATACGTATTTGAACACCTGTGAATATCAATGTTAATATTTAGTACAGTCGCCTTTGTTTGCATTTACAGAGGTCAAACGTTTCCTGTAGTTTTTCACACACTGCAGCAGGGATTTTGGTCCACTCCTCCACACAGATCTTCTCTAGATCTTTCAGGTTTGGAGTTTCAGCTCCCTCCAAAGATTTTCTATTGAGTTCAGGTCTGCAGACTGGCCAGGCCACTCCACTCCTTGAAATGCTTCTTACGGAGCCCCTCCTCAGTTGCCCTGGCTGTGTGTTTGGGGTCAGTGTCATGCTGAAGACCCAGCCATAACCCATCTTCAATGCTCTTACTGAGGGAAGGAGGTTGTTTGCCAAAATCTCACAATACATGACCCCATCCATCCTCCCTTTAATACGGTGCAGTCGTCCTGTCCCCTTTGCAGAAGAGCACCCCCAGACTATGATGTTTCCACCCCCATGCTTCACGGTTGGGATGGTTTTCTTGGGGTTGTTCTCATCCTCTGAACATGGTAGGTAAGTGGAGTTGATTCCAAAAAGCTCTATTCTGGTCTCATCTGACCACATGACCTTCTCCCATGCCTCCTCTGGATCATCCAGATGGTCACTGGTGAACTTCAAACGGGCCTGGACATGTGCTGGCTTGAGCAGGGGGACCTTGCTGCCCTGCAGGATTTTAAACCATGACAGCATCATGTAATCTTTGTGACTGTGGTCCCAGCTCTCTTCAGGTCACTGACCAGGTCCTCCTGTGTAGTTCTGAGCTTTCTCAGAATCATCCTTACCCCACAAAGTGAGATCTTGCATGGAATCCCAGACCGAGGGAGATTGACAGTCATCTTGTGTTTCTTCCACTTTCTAATAAATAATCATAACAGTTGTTGTCTTCTACCAAGCTGCTTGCCTGTTGTCCTGTAGTCCATCCCAGCCTTGTGCAGGTCTACAGTTTTGTCCCTGGTGTCCTTAGACAGCTCTTTGGTCTTGGCTATGGTGGACAGGTTGGAGTGTGATTGATCGAGTGTGTGAACAGGTGTCTTTTATACAGGTAACAAGTTCAAACAGGTGCAATTAATACAGGTAAAGAGTGCAGAATAAGAGGGCTTCTTAAAGACAAATTAACAGGTCTGTGACAGACAGAATTCTTGCTTGTTGGTAGGTGTCCAAATACCTATTTGCAACAGTAACATACAAATAAACTATATATATATATATATATATAAAAAAAATACATTGTGATTACCGGATTTTTTCTTTTAGATTATGTCTCTCACAGTGGACATGCACCAAAGATGAAAATTTCAGACCCCTCCATGATTTCTAAGTGGGACAACTTGCAAAACCGCAGGGTGTTCGCAGGGTGTGTGTGTGTGTGTGTGTATATATATATATATATATATATATATATATATATATATAAATAAACAAACCGACCAAGCACTGATGACAGGAAGCTCATTTTCCCATAATGCCTTTTGGCATGTGTGTCTGTAAACGCTCAAACCTTCAAAATTAGTGCTTTACTTTAAAACTAAAACATATAGCTGATATTTTTACTTTTTAAAACAACAGAGGTGAAGTTAATTTCGATAAGTTGTCCGGAATTAGTTTATTAGTTTAACCATAAGTCAAAACTGCCTTGCAGTGCATGTCTCCTGTGACACGTCTGCAAGACTGTATGGCTGTGAAAATAAATGATCTCTTTTTTCCCCTCGTTCTCTTTGGTCACCAGGTCTCTTTTGCCTTAGATAGAAGTGCTGGCTCGTTGTTGTTTGTGACTGCCTTTGAATTTACTCAGAAGTATCAGTAGCTGCCAGTGTACTGGAGTCGATACCAAAAGTTATCGATCTAGCTTTTAGCTGTAACTTCTGCTAAATTTTTTAGGGGTTTATTAGTTTAGCTTTATAAAAGTTAACTTTTCAGTTAGCAGATTAATGGTTATCAAAGCTAACTTTTTGGTTATTGTGCTGTGGAATCCGGACCCAGGTAACCCAGGTGACCCAGGTAAAGTCTGGGTCACAATGTGAATCGCATAGCTTTTATTCTGAGTCCTCAACCCTTGGCAGATGTCAGAAATCTCCAGTTGCTCTTGTTCATTTTTTTTTTTTTTTTTTTTTTGCTTTTCATTGCTCATGTTACTGCCTCAGCACTAAAATCTGCATTCTGACTCAGTCTAGCAGATACAACTGGGAGAGGAACCAGTGTCATACAAGAACCAGGTTTTGGTGCCAAACCCGCTGTCAATGCACACAGTGAAGGTGAGGTGGGGCTGCAACAAATAGCTGATTACTAAATTAACTGCCAACTATTTTGTTAATCTATTGATCATTTTGAGTCCAAATTCTCAGATTTCAGCTACTTAAATGTTTTTCTCCATTCTTGAACTGAATGGCTTTGGGTTGTGGACAAAACAAGATGTTTGAGAATGTAATCTTGGATTTTAGTTTACACTGAAAACATTTTTCTCCATTTTCTGAAATTTCATGTATTAAATCAACTAACTAATTTATCCAGAAATGAATCAGTTTCCTCAATACTGAAAATAATCATTAGTTGCAGCTCTACAATTCAGTGAAACAGGAAATCTCTTCAGTCCAACTGTAAACCATGCTAACCTCTGGTTCCACCTCGTGACATAGGTCCACCTCGGCCCGCAGCTCCTCGGTTTCGCCCTCCTCTGCGCATTGCAAAGCGGCCCGCAGAGCTCCGGCCTCGCATGGGGCCACCTGAAGACATTCGTTTACCTGTAACACAAAACAGTTCATCACTGCACACCCAGAACACAACATACAAACTCATGACTCTGTCAGGATGAAATTAAATTTACATAGTCCACCTACATCCCCAAATCAGATGAAAGTGGGACAGTATGTGAAATACTGCTCTCACAGTGCTGCAGCAGACTGACAATCACTGTCATCTGCGCATTTTAAAATGTTTTTAAAAATGCTGACACATACTGGTATAAAGAATAAAGGTGAGAGCACACCCCCTTGTGGTGAGCCAGTAGAAGAACACACCTTATTTGATAAAAACCCGTTCACTCCGACTTTGTGTCCTGTTTGTTAAAAAGTCTGAAATCCAGCCCACAAGATTACCGCTTAGTTTAAAATGTTCTAAAAGCCTTTGGGTTAAAATACAATGTTGATCTGTGTTAAAAGCTGAGGAGACGTCAGTAAGTAAAAGCCGAGCAGGACACCCGCTTCCCTCCAGATGTCTGCCTGCATAATGCTTTTTAGCATTTCAGACTGTACCGATTTCTCAAAGAATTTCATCAGGATTGATGTTCAAGGCTTAAAATCATTCAAGGTTGTGGAATTACTGGATTTAGGAACTGGGACCACAACAGCATCTGTCCACACTTTGGGAACATGTTGTGTTTCCATGGACTGGTTAAATAAAACTGGGCTCAGCTCTTTTGCACGAGATTTGAATAAGTGGCCACAGATATTGTCTGGACCATGACTGTTGTGCACTTTTGTGCTAAGGAAGGCTTTTTCAATATCCTGTTGGTTAAAGAAAAAATGCCGGGGGTCACAGAGTTTAAGACCAAGTTCCTGATTTTCCTTGCTAAAATCAGATGTGCTAAAAGGATTATAAAAACAATTAAAAGCATTAGCCAGTTCAGTGTCTGAGTTGAAACTATTTAAAGTGACATCTGTGCTATTTTTCATATTCTGGAGGCCCACAGTGGCCTTCATGCTGGACCAAGCTGACCCCAAGGTTATTAGTAGCCGTCTTATGAGCTCTGTTTTGCTTAAAGAATATCTATTTTAAGGTCCTTGGTGGCTAAAAAGGTCTGATGTTCCTCCCTTTTTAAAAGCACACCTTTTGCCTTTATGCAAAACTTCACTGATTTAGTGGCCCGTGGTCTCTTGTTGGGGTAAATTTTAACTCTCTTAAGCCGCGTTCACACCGGGTGCGATCAGACGCTACAAATTCACGTGGGTCGCCAGGCGACGAACGCGCCTCCTTCGCCCGGTGTGTCGCTCTGCTTGGGTGGACTTTCGCTGCGAAAATTCGCCCCGGTGCGTCATCAAATAGGAGGAGCTTCCATTCCACTCGCCGGCTCCGGTTGTCAGTCAAGCTAACATGACGGACCTGATCACACGGAGCGAGTTGTTGTGAAAAGCTCCCAATACAGAGAATATCATTATTTGCTGCAGGAGCTGTGTCTGGGTAACGGCCGCTTTCAGTTGTCCTTCCACCTCTGCGGGACCCAGTTTGAGGATCAACTGTCCCGTTCGCGCGCGCACATGTAAACAATTAAAAACACTCCACTGCTTACTGCAGCTCGCGCTTCCCCCAAAAAACTGTCATAATTGTGTTTAGAAACCAGTCACCATTTGTTTATTATACATCTGTGTAGTTAATTAATAAAATATTCTCTACAGACAATTCGCTCGCGCGCGCACGTAAAAAGAAAAAAAAAAAGGAAAAACCTCCGCTCCCGCTGCTGCAAGTAGGGCTGCTGTTCGCTCCAAAAACTCTGTCATAATTGTGTTTAGAAACCAGTCACCATTTGCTTTATGCAGGTGTGTAGTTAAGTAAAATAATCTCCAGGACAATTCGCGCACGCGCACGTAAAATAAAAATAAAAAGAAACTCCGCTCCCCGCTGCTGTGGTGCTGCTGTTCGCTCCAAAAACTCTGTCATGATTGTGAAATAAAGGACAAAAGAGACATAAGTCCTGCTCACAGGCTGCTACCAGAGACAGGACATGTTCACATCTTCAGTCAAACTCCAGACATCTCCACGTCACTACATATTCAGTCCCTGATTGGTCATCGCGGTGCGACGAGACGAAGAAGTTAAGATTTTTGAACTTGGGGAGGAGGGCAGCGCGACGTGAGGCGACGCAATATCGCGCCACAAACGCGCAAAATGCTCAAAATCGCTTCACTCACCTCCATCGCGTCGTGCTGCGCGGTTTGGCGCCAAAACACATCCTTACATAGGGATTACATGGCAACCTGTGGCTGCAGTCGCTCGCGTCGCGCCCGGTGTGAACGCGGCATTACAGGGAAAAATCATGTATCAGAGCATATGACATCAGTGAACAGCAGTGCTTTGTAACTGCTGCTCCCAGTCGTCATCGGGCCCCTAACCCATAACAACATTACTTTAAACAGGTGATGTCAACAGCTGAAACATTTCTGTCCATAACAATAAAACCAAAACCTCAAAGTACAGCAAAGAATTACTAAACATCCAGAGAGAGAAATGATAGAAGTAGGCACCCAGGTAACTGTCCAGTCCTGTGATCATAATGTCCACAAATCAGGCAAATGGTTAGGAATGAACCAGTGCCCGTCACTGACACCGAGTCTCAACGCCATACTTACGATCAAAGAACTTAAGGGAAGTCCTTCTGTTATGATTTGCTACAAAAGCAGCAACCATGAAAAGCTGAGTTTTTGATGAACAAAGATGAGCAGAGGATCTTCAGTTTGTCAAGAAACCCGTGAGAAAATTACTGAAATGTTTAAATACTCATAATGCAATGCTAACATCAACTCAGCTGTATCAGCATAAAAATAGGAAACAGAATGTGAGCTTTTGACCTCTTAAAATAGGTCAAGGTTAGCCATCTTTGAACTTGTTCAAGGTTTGTGTCCCAAGAATGTTCCATGTGAATTTGAAGACCCTGGCAGTAACAGGACTGGACTTATGCTGAACACAGACAGACGGGAGGATGGACGGATACAACGCCTTTGCAAAACAGTTGAATGCAAAAGTTTGGGCACCCCAATAATGTTCATGATTTTCCTTTATGAATCATTGGTTGTCTGGATCAGACATTTCAGTTAAATATATCATAATTAAGACAAACACACTGATATTTGAGAAGTGAAATTAAGTTTATAGTATTTACAGAAAGTGTGCAATAATTATTTAAGTAAAATTAGGCAATGCATAAATTTGGGCACCCTTGTCATTTTATTGATTTGAATCCATTTAGCACTAATTACTGGAACATAAAATTTGTTTGATAAGCTCACTAACCCTTGACCTCCTTACACAGGTGAATCCAATTATGAGAAAGTGTATTTAAGGTGGCCATTTGCAAATGTTTCCCCTCTTTGCATCTCTTCTAATGAGTGGCAACATGGGAGCCTCCAAACAACTCTCAAATGATCGGAAAACAAAGATTGTTCAACATCATGGATTAGGGGAAGGATACAAAAAGCTATCTCAGAGATATCAGCTGTCAGTTTCCACTGTGAGGAACATGGTGAGGAAATGGAAGGCCACAGGCACAGTACTAGTTAAGCCCCGAAGTGGCAGGCCAAGAAAAATCTCATAAGCTGAAGTGAAGGATGGTGAGCATGGGTCTAAAGGTAGCCTAGAAGTGTTTGAAAGTGTCTTAAACACACCTGCCCAGAAAGGCATTCGTTTAGAACAGCTCCAAAATAGATGAACATGTTGTTTTACATATATATACACACGAGGTCTGTCAATAAAGTATAGGTCCTTTTTATTTTTTTCAAAAACTATATGGATTTCATTCATATGTTTTTACGTCAGACATGCTTGAACCCTGGTGCGCATGCGTGAGTTTTTCCACGCCTGTCGGTGACGTCATTCGCCAGTGAGCACTCCTTGTGGGAGGAGTCGTCCAGCCCCTCGTCGGAATTCCTTTGTCTGAGAAGTTGCTGAGAGACTGGCGCTTTGATCAAAATTTTTTCAAAACCTGTGAGGCACATCGAAGTGGACACGGTTTGAAAAATTCAGCTGGTTTTCGGTGAAAATTTTAACGGCTGATGAGAGATTTTGAGGTGATACTGTCGCTTTAAGGACTTCCCACGGAGCGGGACGTCGCGCAGCGCTCCCAGGCGCCGTCGTCAGCCTGTTTCAAGGTGAAAACCTCCACATTTCAGGCTCTATTGATCCAGGACGTCGTGAGAGAACAGAGAAGTTTCAGAAGAAGTCGGTTTCAGCATTTTATCCGGATATTCCACGATTAAAGGAGATTTTTTTAATGAAAGACGTGCGGACGGATTTCAGCGTCGGCTCGCAGCCGCCGCGACGCTCCGCCAAAGGAAAAACACCTCTGTTGGAAGCCTTAAGGACAAGTTGGAACATGCCCAGCTGTTAAACAATTTCTCAGATACTCACTCCACTGAAAGCCATCAAAAGCCGCCTGGATTTTACAAATGGTTATCAACACGGAGGTGTTTTTCCTGTGCCGCCGCACCGTGGCGGCTGCATCCCAACGCGCAGACCCGTCCGCACGTCTTTCATCAAAAAAAATCTCCTTTAACAGTGGAATATCCGGATAAAATGCTGAAACCGACTTCTTCTGAAACTTCTCTGTTCTCTCACGACGTCCTGGATCAATAGAGCCTGAAATGTGGAGGTTTTCAGCTTGAAACAGGCTGACGACGGCGCCTGAGAGCGCTGCGCGACGTCCCACTCCATGGGAAGTCCTTAAAGCGACAGTATCACCTCAAAATCTCTCATCAGCCGTCAAAATTTTCACCAAAAACCAGCTTAATTTTTCGAACCGTGTCCACTTCGATGTGCCTCACAGGTTTAGAAAAAATTTTGATCAAACAAAGCGCCAGTCTCTCAGCAACTTCTCAGACAAAGGAATTCCGACGAGGGGCTGGACGACTCCTCCCACACCTTGTGTGTGTATATATACACACACAAGGTCTGTCAATAAAGTATAGGTCCTTTTTATTTTTTCAAAAACTATATGGATTTCATTCATATGTTTTTACGTCAGACATGCATGAACCCTCGTGCGCATGCGTGAGTTTTTCCACGCCTGTCGGTGACGTCATTCGCCTGTGAGCACTCCTTGTGGGAGGAGTCGTCCAGCCCCTCGTCGGAATTCCTTTGTCTGAGAAGTTGCTGAGAGATTGGCGCTTTGATCAAAATTTTTTCTAAACCTGTGAGACACATCGAAGTGGACATGGTTCGAAAAATTAAGCTGGTTTTCAGTGAAAATTTTAACGGCTGATGAGAGATTTTGAGGTGATACTGTCGCTTTAAGGACTTCCCACAGTGCGAGACGTCGTGCAGCGCTCTCAGGCGGCGTCATCAGCCTGTTTCAAGCTGAAAACCTCCACATTTCAGGCTCTATTGATCCAGGACGTCGTGAGAGAACAGAGAAGTTTCAGAAGAAGTTGGTTTCAGCATTTTATCCGGTTATTCCACTGTTAAAGGAGATTTTTTTTAATGAAAGACGTGCGGATATATTTTTCAGACTGTGAAAAGGGTCTTTTCCACTATGAAGAGGGTCAAGACACCCCCCCCCCCCAAAAAAAAAACAGATTTCTACTGATCGAGATGAGACAGAGGGGGCTGGGGGCTGCGATTTTAGGCCTTTTCAAACCTGTTTGGAAAGCTCTCAGGAACACCCAATCTTAAAGATTTTAAACAATCATTACCATCTTTGAGGTCAAGCAGTTTGTGTTTTACAACACTTTTGCGAGCAATGGACTCCTATCACTACAGTCTTGGTGCTGCTGGATCTTAGTGCTGCATTTGATACTGTGGATCATCATATTTTACTCAATAGGCTGGAGAATCACTTTGGGATTACTGGAACTGCTCTTGCATGATTGACGTCATACCTGTCCAGTCATTCTTACTGTGTATTGTGTAATGGCACCTCCTCTGATCGTAGGGACATGAGTTTGGGGTTCCGCAGGGATCCGTTTTAGGCCCCCTGCTTTTTTCCCCTTTATGTAGCACCCCTTGGGAATATACTGCGGCGCTTTGGGATTCCCTTTCATTGCTATGCTGATGACACTCAATTGTACATGCCAATAACTGCTGGTAATCTCATTCACATAAAATCTTTGGAAGATTGCCTTGCATCAGTAAGAAGTTGGATGTCTAGTAACTTCCTACTTTTAAATTCTGATAAGACTGAAGTTATGGTTCTTGGTCCAGTGAGGTATCGGCATCAATTTGATCAGCTAGCACTTAGCTTAGGTCCATGTGTTATACATCATACGGATAAAGTGAGGAACCTTGGAGTAATTTTTCATCCTACGTTGTCCTTTGATATCCACATTAGAGACATTATGAGGACTGCTTTCTTCCATTTGCGAAATATAGTGAAGATTCATCTCATCCTGTCTTTGGCTGATGCTGAGATTTTGATTCATGCATTTGTCTCTTCTAGGTTGGACTATTGTAATGCTCTATTTTCTGGTTTACCGCAGTCCAGGATTAGGGGTCTTCAACTGGTTCAAAATTCTGCTGCCAGACTTTTGACACAAAGCAGAAAGTTTGACCACATTATGCCCGTTTTGGTATCTCTTCACTGGCTTCCTGTTCCTGCAAGATCGGATTTTAAAGTACTGTTATTAGTTTATAAGATTGTTCATGGACTTGCACCTCCCTATCTAGCTGACCTGGTAAGCCCCTATGTACCAGCTCGGGCCCTGCATTCTCAAGGTGCAGGACTTCTGTGTGTTCCCAGGGTGAATAAAAAGTCTGCCGGTCACAGAGCTTTCTCCTACCATGCCCCAGCTCTGTGGAACGATGTCCCAGCACACATTCGGCAGTCGGACACTGTGGAGATTTTTAAGTCACGTTTAAAGACTCATTTGTTTTCCCTGTTTTATCATTAGTGTTTTTGTTTGTTTTATGTTGTGTGAAGCGCCTTGAAGCGCTATATAAATTAATACATTTGATTTGAATTTGAATGCAGTTTTCTAAAGCAAAAACAAAACCACAAACAAAAATTGGGCATAGGTTCCCCTAACATCTGCAGGTTCTGACTACATAGTACCATCACTGAACACTGTTGCTGCTGGGCTCATATTTTTGGGGCAATTATTTTATCGTTTATTCAACAGACCAGTCCAAGTGAACATCAGTGTGGAAAGAAAAGCAAGGCAGAAAATGAAAAGGGTTGGGTTCGCATCCACTTCAAGTTTCAAATACGAGGTCTGTTAGAAAAGTATCGGACCTTTTTATTTTTTTCAAAAACCTGATGGATTTGAATCACGTGTGCTTGCATGAGCAAACCTTGAACCTTCGTGCACATGCATGAGTTTTTTCACGCCTTTCGGTTGCGTCATTTGCTTGTAAGCAGCCTTTGTGTGAGGATGGGTGGAGTCTCTCGTCGTTTTTTCTTTGCAAGGAAATGGCGGAACGACTGGAGCAGCGCGACTGCATCAAATTTTTGCCACAAACTGGGCGACAGCCAGGTGGAAACCACTGGGATTATTCAGACGGCTTTCGGTGACGATCCTCTGGGCATCACACAGATTAAGGAGCGGTACAACCGGTTTACAGACATCCACACAACGGTGGAGAGTGCGCCGCGCTCCTATCGGCATCAACACGCTGAAACGACAGGATCATTTCCAAAGTGAATGCTGTGGTGATGTGGGACCGTCGTGTGATTATCCGAGAAATTGCGGAAGAGGTGGACATCAGCACTTTTTCGGCACATTCCACTGTGACAGAAGATTTTGCCATGAAAAGAGTTGCAGCAAAATTCATCGGCACGAAGCGGATGGTGCAGCAACAGCGCCTCCGTGATGAAGCCTCACAGGACATGCCCTGACATGTCCAGCTTGTCCACAATTTCTCGGATAGTCACACGACTGAAAAGCCACTGAAAGCCGTCTGAATCTTCCGAATGGCTGACGAGCCGGGCATGTTACAACATGGATCACCTGGTCTCTGAAAACTATTGACACCATTTTTTTTTTTTTTTTTTTTTACAACAAGATCAGGACCGGGGGACCCTGAGTGCCCAGATGGAACTTACCCTGCGGGCTATGTTCTCGACGCCTGGGAGACTTGGCGGGGGGTCGCATGCTTTCTGCCTTTCTCTGTGGAGGACGTCGAGGATTTATTCATATTTCGATTCATAGTAGGAGGGCTGGTACTTATTGGCTTATGTGCTGCCCTGACCTACCGGAAGATTGGCAAGACGGCTGTCGCCAAAACCACAACCTCTCACTTGTCCGTTATGATTAATGAGTTGGGCGAGATGATGCATTCTCAGACTGCGATAACCCTTGAACTCAGATGCAAATTGGATAACATCTCAGAGCAAATGCGCGCCTTGCAGGAGAAAGTGAAGATTTCAGAGGCCGGGGAATTTTTCATAATTGGGATCTGGTTTGTTCATGTGAAGCTGGAAAAGTGTTTTTCACTGCTCAACCAAAAACATGGCAGGCTTATCAGCCTCTCAAGGATAAAATGCCCATTGTTTATCCTCCAGAAGAACTTCTATGGCCTTGGGAATATTGGCTGCCTCCCTATCTTTGTTACTCCATTACACAAGGACAGACAGACTTACACATGGACAAAGACTGAAGCATGCTCCACTTTCCCTTCTACCTCACCTCCAGTCCCCCATCACACACCCCATCCCGGCCACCGCTCACGCCACCCCTTTCCCCTCTGGGGGTTGCGTGGTTTTAGCTGCAGCAAGTCCCCGTTCCCCCCAAGCTAGCTGCGGCGCGACTCCAGTTGCAGCAGCTACCACACACTCAACATTGCCTCAACTGGGAAAACGGACTGTTTCAAGTTTAGTGCACATAAAGAATGTATATGTGTTGTCTTAATTCTGATGTGTGCCATTATTACGATAAACAAGTAATAATTGTGGATTAATTGCTGTTTGTCTGTGGAAATGTGAGTGTGGGTGTAATCTCGTTGTTGTTGCACTTGTAATGACAATGACAATAAATCTCATCCATCCATAACAGGCGCTTGCAAAATGCTAAGAAAAGATTTTTGTTCTCATACAGATCGAGCCACATTAAAACACGTTCAATGATTGGTTATCACATTGAGCTAGACCAATGAAAAATCGTGTTATAAAACAAAGAACAGGGTCTATTTCACAGCTCTTATTAAACAAAGAACCGTGTAATTAATAAAATTAATCTGTGTCTTATTAAATGTCTGTGTAATTAATAAAATTATCTTCACGGACGATTCATTCGCGCGCACGCGAACAAAGAATAAAACAAAAAAATAAAACACCGGCTGCTGCTGTACTTCCTCGCTTTCTCCCCCTCAAACTCTGCCATAATTGTGTTAAATAAAAGACAAAAGGGACATAAGTCCTGCTCACAGGCTGATTGCCAGAGACAGACATCTCCACATCACTAGATATCCACAACGTGTCCTTCCATAGGGATTACATTCGCCCTATTGACGTTTCAAATCCCGCAAAACTTCGAAGAGGTCACCGCGCTGCGAGATCTCAGTAACATTGAGAACTGCATTGAGACGCTCTGATCACGCTGCACTTTAACCGCTGCACACGGACAACACCATTAACATCGTAACATAAAACTATTTTTATATTGTGCCTAAAACTCTCGTGAATATATTCTCTGGGTTTATAGACGTTGTTATTATGTTTATTTTATGTAAATGTGAGAATCACAGTCTGTGTCTCCGTTATTTTCAATGGGAGCTGCTGTGAGCTACAGTCGCATCCTGATCATGTCGTTCTGGGGGAAAGCGAAGTTTGTTCTTTAACATCTTGATTATTGTTCTTTACAACACTGTTTGTCCTCTTTGTTCCAGACTAATATATATGTCTGAAATTCGGGTTGCGTTTATCAAATTCCACGCCGATTAAACGTAGCAGACACAGATTATTTGTTATAATTGTTTTAGCAAGCAGCAGTCTCTTATTAACAAGATGAAAAGCATAAAAAAAAAAAAATACATTTTTATAGTATAATATTCATTTACAATTGTCATGTGGATTCTCTATATGTTGTTTGACTGCAGCGACTCTCTGGCGCGCAAGGGATTATGGGATACGCCAATAGGACGAATGGCAACCTGCCACCTCCGCTGCATTATATCCAGATCCAAAAGCCGGAAAGCTGGCTCAGGCCGGAAAAATACCAGGCCTGTTTACAGAAATACCGTTTTTCAAAATTGTACCAGTGGTTGCAATTTGACATTTGGCGACCTGTGCCTTTTTTCCAAAAAAGTGAAAAATCGAAATTGTGATTTCTCAAAAACCGTTGGTCCAAGAAAGACGAAATTTGAAATTCTGGCTTTTCTGGGCACAAATTACCTCTATACCAAATTTCATATAAATTGGAGGGGGGTGAGGTTTAACTCATTGGGTGAACTGAGCTGGACTGACCCTTGTCAACTTTATTAATCCCTTGGAAAGACTCCCTCAGGGAAACTGAAGTTCCAGCAGCATTGTATAGCAGCACACAGGGTAAGAAGCACACAGAGTATCAAAAGTGAAAGTAAAAAACAATTTGCAAAGATAAATATAAAAACCTAAATATAAACACTAGAAATAGCATTGATTCCATGGAGATCACAGCATCGCATTGTCCACAAAGTCAAAGTCAGTAAAAGCATCCGAGTCACTTGCACCGCCAACCCTACCAACCACCCAGTCCACGCAAGAAGTGAGTAGTGTTAATTTAGTCGCCCATTTTTCAATTCAGTTTTAGTCTTGTGTCAAAGTTCATTCTTAGTCTTAGTCACAGTTAGTCATTCACATATCATTTTTGCTAGTCGTGTTTTAGTCAACTAAAAGTCTCAACATTTTAGTGGAGTTCATTCCAGTTGACTTGTGTTCCACAGTTGAAATATTGATTAAATGTCTGGAATAACAAACTTCTTGAATAAATTGAATCAATGAATCTTCAATGCAGCTTTGCTAAAAGGGTCTTGTTTGTTGATTCAATACACATTTACAAATGATGCACTTGCTCTGATGTTTTATATTTATTAGAAACAACAAAATAAAATAAAAACATGTTAAATAATATGACTAGGGATAATATTCAGAGGGATATAAATGTAAAATGTTACTTTGGCCCCAGCCTCCCCTACAGTACTCGCACCTGGAACGTGGCTGCACTCAGTCTATGACACTGGGATAAGTTCTCTCCAACTGAACGGAGGACGTCTGATTTTGGAGAAAAACAGCTTTGGTCGGTTGTAGTATGCTGTCTGTTTTACAACATTTGGAAAGAGTGTCAAAGTGATTTAAAATGGTGATTCGCTTTGAAGTTATTGATTCACACATGGAGCGGATGATATTATCATTATTATTATTTTCATGAGGGACACACCAGTCCACGGCAGAGATCCACGTCGTTGACTGCCCCACAAAAGAGGCACGTTAATGACGAACAAATAAAAACTGTCCGTGTGAAGGCGTGGACGATTCTCGCAGAATTGCACAGCGAGAGGACACGTAATGTAGCTGACAGTACAGGAGAAAAACTGCTGCACAAACACACGACAGCTAGACTGGAAGCTGCGTTTCTTCTTGTGTAGTAGATGAAAACGAGGAGGGAGTTTTTGTTCATTTTGTATTTCTTGCAAAACATTTTTGTCTCGTTTTTATTCATCATCAATAACACACATTTACACAGTTTTAGCCAGTGTTCTTAGAACCTTGGTGCCGTCTCATCATCGTCTGTCTTAGACATCAGAAAAAGGGTTGTTGACGAACATATTTCGTCTCGTTTCGTCTGATGAAATTAACACTAGAACGGAACAATGTACGAGCCAGAACACACCCCTGACCACGTCACCAGCAGTACCTTCTAAAGGTGTACTTATTGTTTACCACACCCTTATAAAAAGAAGAAGATAAAAGGTCCCAACTGTCACATTTGAGGCTCTGGAAAAAATTCAAATTGAACTTGTTCTTTGTGATCAAGTAACTTTTTTTTTTTTTTTTTAAAGTGGGTTTTCTTTCTTGAAAGTTTCAGTTCAAGTTGCACGTGAAAACAATAACCCAGCAGGTAAAATGAAGCCCCACAGATCAACCCTGGGTCAAAGTTGGATGAGTGTCAGGCATGCTGAGAACTGATGTTGAATCAAGATACAGGTCAGTAACCTCGACACGTTTCCATGTACCAATGAGGTATTCTGGTGTTACGACAGTGGGCGACGTTGCCGTGCACACTGGGAAGTTGTCTCAGGATATAGTGGTAAGTGGCAGAGGTGGGAGTAAGTCACCATCAAGTCACGAATCAGCAAGTCCCAAGCCAGGTCTCAAGTCATATTGACCACCAAGCTGACTTGACACTTGACTTGGGACTTGCAGATTGATGACTTGAGAATGACTTGACAGTGACTTACTAAACACCTCTGGTAAGTTGTGAGACGCTGTGTGAGTTTTGGATGCCCACCTCGAAGCGACAGCGCTCCCCGCATCACTCCTCGCCCTCGTCCCCTGAAGCCTCCTCTGCTCATTCCTCGCATCCCTCCTCGTCCTCCTCCACGCATCAGCGGCCCGACGGGACGTCCCAGCCTGGCCTGGATGTTGCTCTTCCCCAAACGCTGCTTCAGGCTCTGGCGTGTTGTCCATGCATGCAGAGATGACAATTTAACAAAGCAGCATCATGGGTTTGTTGATACATGTGAACAGGCAAATGGACTGTCAGATTTCAAAGTGTCTAGCAATACGTGACCATACTGCAAAAATGGAATGCTCCCCACACAGAAAGCTTGCAAAATCTCATTCTGTCTGGCAAAATCTTGTATGATGTCATTTGCTCTCTGTGGCAAATAACTCAATGCAACTGCCACACACACAACCCAGCTAGGAACAGAGCTCTGCAACGCAAATGAGCCAAAGAAATGTGAAACTCAATAACGACGCACTCCGTAAGTACTTTTACTGCCGTCTTTCTACAAAACAAACCAGAAACGAGGGCTGGCACTTTTATTTGATGCCGCTCACGGTATGTGTGATTCTCTCAGCCTGCTATGCTTAAATAGGGTGGTCCAAAAAAAAACTTCAACTGTTCAAAAAAACTTCAAGTCTCACCCTCTAAATTTGTTGTACCTAACATAAAAACACATCATGTACAATTTCATAAAACTCTAATAATTTTTACTGGTAGCACACAGCCCTTAAAGATTTTGCTGGCAATAACTGTCATACAGTATGGTCATTTCCAGATATTTCCAAATTATTTCTGTCAGTTTAATATTGATATGTCAGGACAGAAATTATGGCAATACATTGGAAAATCAAATCTTTTCATATCCCATAAAATAGTTAACACTAAAACATGAATTGTGAGATGCAGTTCTTCTCGTACATGTATCATGCTCTTACAATACCTACATACTGGGGTAGCGAAGATTTTGTAACAATCAAACATTGCATTTTCATTTTATTGATGAAATACTCTTTCATTATTGATAAATTTAAATAAGTCTATGCTTCATATATTTCCACATATATTTTGATCTAGCTCCAAACAATAATATTTTTTATGCCTTGCAGTACTTAATATTCAAAAATGTATGAATCAGCACAAGAACCAATTATATAGCTGTGTAACATAAGAGAACATCCTTAACATGATAATGATATTTAAGTTGCTTGCATCATGACCAAGACTTGCTGCCGTTTCAGTCAGAATATAGGTGGCACTTTTGTCTGTTGTTTTGGTCCTATCCAATGCTGCTGCAAGTCCTGGTGTTACAACAGCTTTAATTTTACTGGCTTTTTGTGGCACTGGCATAACAAATTCTTCATCTGGACTTTCTGTGTTCTCTTCACTCTGGCTGGAGACAGTGTCAGGTAGTGAAACATTAGATGGTCCAGGCTCCTCCAGTTTCTCTTTGTATTTTGCTTCTGCAGCTTTCCTTTTTTCTGCTCTTTGTTCTTTGGCAGTTTGTATTTTATCTATGCCTGTCATGCATCCCCTTCTACCTTTCTCTCGCTGAGCAAGTAGGAACTGTCTGTCATCTTCAATCTATCATTGTTAGGACATCCTGATGTGCCATGTCAAACAAGTCCTCCAAAGATTCACAAAACACTGTTTCATCTTTCTTCTGCTTGTCTGTATTGCGATTCTTGGTCTTTTTCAATGTTTTCCATTTTCCGAACACCTTTTTTAACTTTGTGATCAGATGCTGCTTTGCCCTCAGTGGGATTCTAGCTCTCTCCCAAAAAGGAATTGCTATGTCTATAGAGGTCACAGCAGCATCATGGACAGTTTTCTTCAAATCAGTGTGTTTGAAGAAAAATACCTTGAGTATTTGCCCATTTGAGGGCAATTTGTTTCCCTTTATTTCAGTCGGTGGAAACAATAAGGTATACAAATGTTCTACTTCTAGTAGCCGACATGTTTTACTGAAGTTTCCAGTTAATGGTTAAGCATGTTAAGTCAGCAAGTGTCTCTTTTTACATTTATCTCATGTTAGATTCACCATCACCAAAGATCTGAAAGAAAAGAAGCTGTGAACTGAAGCAAAATTTTCAGCTTGTAGCCTAAAATAACATTTTTGAAAGTATGTTGTTTGTGAGAAATATTTAAACCCAGGTATAGTTTTAAATTGAACATAAAATTATACTTTAGTTACACTCAGGTGGTTAACTTCTATCCTCTTTATAAGTGATGTGATTAGATACTGGATAATGGATAACCTATTGCACGGGCACTCGGGCAGCGATAATTGATATATTTACAACCTTCAGCTATAATGTGCTACCTCTAAATATTAATGTATGACAAAAATATTTGGCAGGCTTTCTTTGTTCCCAAAGCATCATAAAATGAAGGGGTGAAAGTAATGAATTTCCAACTTTTATTTTTTTGAACCACCCTAATGCTAAAGCTAACTTGCCAATGCTGACCGAGCATGAATTAAAAATCAAATATGCCCTTAAACTATTTTCACCACGTTTGTGTGTCATGTTTGGTCATTATTGAAGCTGACATTATAATTAGCTGTTTGTGCAGCCTGGAACATTTAGTTTTTAGGTCATTTCATCATAGTTTTAAGACAAAATTGAACTTTTGGGGAAAAAAAAAATATATATATACATATATATATATATATATATATATATATATATATATATATATATATATATATATATATAAATTTTAGGCGCCCACCAGTGTCGCGCATACCCAACTCACAGGGGGAGGAGGATCCGGGGGGCCTGAAAAAAAATAGTGCCTCCAGTACCCCCACATACATGTACAATTTAAAGATTGAGCGGATTTCTGCACTTCCAAAATATCACAAAAACCCCTAAAAAAAAATAAATATTTGGAGTCAGTCTGGGTCAGGGGTCAGCAACCTTTACTGTCAAATGAGCCATTTTTTTCCTGTCTTCCACAAATACAACCCCAATTCCAATGAAGTTGGGACGTTGTGTAAAATGTAAATAAAAACAGAATACACTGATTTTCAAATCCTCTTCAACCTATATTCAATTGAATACACCACAAAGACAAGATATTATTGTTTTTGTGCAAATATTTGCTCATTTTGAAATGGATGCCTGCAACACGTTTCAAAAAAGCTGGGACAGTGGTATGTTTACCACTGTGGTGGTATATTTACCACTGTGTTACGTCACCTTTCCTTCTAACAACACTCAATAAGCGTTTGGGAACTGAGGACACCAATTGTTGAAGCTTTGTAGGTGGAATTCTTCTGGTTTTAGATGCATTGAAAGCAAGAATAATACAACCCCTGGCAAAAATTCTGGAATTACCGGCCTCGGAGGATGTTCATTCAGTTGTTTAATTTTGTAGAAAAAAATCAGATCACAGACATGACACAAAACTAAAGTCATTTCAAATGGCAACTTTCTGGCTTTAAGAAACACTATAAGAAATCAGGAAAAATAATTGTGGCAGTCAGTAACGGTTACTTTTTTAGACCAAGCAGAGGGAAAAAAATACAGAATCACTCAATTCTGAGGAATAAATGATGGAATCATGAAAAACAAAAGGACGCTCCAACACATCACTAGTATTTTGTTGCACCACCTCTGGCTTTTATAACAGCTTGCAGTCTCTGAGGCATGGACTTAATGAGTGACAAACAGTAACTTTCTCTGATTGCTGTTGCCAGATCAGCTTTGCAGGTTGGAGCCTTGTCATGGCCCATTTTCTTCAACTTCCACCAAAGATTTTCAATTGGATTAAAATTCGGACTATTTGCAGGCCATGACATTGACCCTATGTGTCTTTTTGCAAGGAATGTTTTCACAGTTTTTGCTCTATGGCAAGATGCATTATCATCTTGAAAAATGATTTCATCATCCCCAAACATCCTTTCAATTGATGGGATAAGAAAAGTGTCCAAAATATCAACGTAAACTTGTGCATTTACTGATGTAATGACAGCCATCTCCCCAGTGCCTTTACCTGACATGCAGCCCCATATCATCAATGACTGTGGAAATTTACATGTTCTCTTCAGGCAGTCATCTTTATAAATCTCATTGGAACGGCACCAAACAAAAGTTCCAGCATCATCACCTTGCCCAATGCAGATTCGAGATTCATCAGTGAATATGACTTTCATCCAGTCATCCACAGTCCACGATTGCTTTTCCTTAGCCCATTGTAACCTTGTTTTTTTCTGTTTAGGTGTTAATGATGGCTTTCGTTTAGCTTTTCTGTATGTAAATCCCATTTCCTTTAGGCGGTTTCTTACAGTTCGGTCACAGACGTTGACTCCAGTTTCCTCCCATTCGTTCCTCATTTGTTTTGTTGTACATTTTTCGATTTTTGAGACATATTGCTTTAAGTTTTCTGTCTTGACGCATTGTCTTCCTTGGTCTACCAGTATGTTTGCTTTTAACAACCTTCCCATGTTGTTTGTATTTGGTCCAGAGTTTAGACACAGCTGACTGTGAACAACCAACATCTTTTGCAACACTGCGTGATGATTTACCCTCTTTTAAGAGTTTGATAATCCTCTCCTTTGTTTCAATTGACATCTCTTGTGTTGGAGCCATGATTCATGTCAGTCCACTTGGTGCAACAGCTCTCCAAGGTGTGATCACTCCTTTTTAGATGCAGACTAACGAGCAGATCTGATATGATGCAGGTGTTAGTTTTGGGGATGAAAATTTACAGGGTGATTCCATAATTTATTCCTCAGAATTGAGTGAGTCCATATGTTTTTCCCTCTGCTTGGTCTAAAAAAGTAACCGTTACTGACTGCCACAAATTTTTTTCCTGATTTCTTATAGTGTTTCTTAAAGCCAGAAAGTTGTCATTTGAAATGACTTTAGTTTTGTGTCATGTCTGTGATCTGCTTTTTTTCTACAAAATTATACAACTGAATGAACATTCTCCGAGGCGGGTGATTCCATAATTTTTGCCAGGGGTTGTAGACAAAAAAAATGACTCTGATGTTGTAATATCAAAGTTCTTTTTTGCATGTTTCTGTCTAAGTTAATAAAATAAATGACATTGAAAAGTTTAAAAACACATTAATGTTTGATGGACATAACATTTGCTCTCTTCTTTAAAAATGACACACTGTACTTTTAATCCAGTCAGACAGGCAGAGTTTTTCCTGTCATGATGACAGTTTAGTTTTTCTTTTTAACATTCCTGAGTGGGATTGTAGACTTTTTAAAAACAACATAACCCCTAATTGTCTTGTTTGAACAAGAGCTAAACCTAGATTGATTTGATTGTCAAATCAGGTTCAGGTGACTTTATTTGTACCTGTACAGTAGTGTTCAGAATAATCGTAGTGCTATGTGACTAAAAAGATTAATCGAGGTTTTGAGTATATTTTTTATTGTTACATGGGAAACAAGGTACCAGTAGATTCAGTAGATTCTCACAAATCCAACAAGACCAAGCATTCATGATATGCACACTCTTAAGGCTATGAAATTGGGCTATTAGTAAAAAAAAAAAAAGTAGAAAAGGGGGTGTTCACAATAATAGTAGTGTGGCATTCAGTCAGTGAGTTTGTCAATTTTGTGGAACAAACAGGTGTGAAACAGGTGTCCCCTATTTAAGGATGAAGCCAGCCCGATATCGCACTGTGTTGTGTCCTCCAACCAAAACGAGCACGCAGCCTGCTGAATGTAACGTGCAGCCAATCAGAAAGTGAAGTGACGGACGTACGGAGCAGAAAATAAAATCAAAACAGCTGTTCTGACTTAACAGAAAGTCCGGTGGTCACGCTGTCTCCACGCCTTTAAAGAATGCCTACTCTTTTTCTTTTTGTATTGTTTTATCCCCCTCTGTTGTAAATGTCAATGTTGGTTTTCGGCCTTGCCGCTTACGTGTAGAAGGTTCTCCAGATTCTCTGGATCTTCTGATGACATTATGGACAGTAGATGATGGAATCCCTAAATTCCTTGCAATTGAACGTTGAGAAACATTGTTCTTAAACTGTTGGACCATTTTTTTCACGCAGTTGTTCACAAAGTGGTGATCCTCGCCCCATCCTTGCTTATGAACGGCTAAGCCTTTTGGGGATGCTCCTTTTATACCCAATCATGACACTCATCTGTTTCCAATTAACCTGTTCACCTGTGGAATGTTCCTAACAGGTGTTCTTTGAGCATTCATCAACTTTCCCAGTCTTCTGTTGCCACTGTCCCAGCTTTTCTGAAACGTGTTGCAGGCATCCGTTTCAAAATGAGCAAATATTTGCACAAAAACAATAAAATTTATCAGTTTGAACATTAAATATCTTGTCTGTGGGATATTCAATTGAATATAGGTTGTAGAGGATTTGGAAATCATTGTATTCTGTTTTTATTTACATTTTATACAATGTCCTAACTTCATTGGAATTGGGGTTGTAAAAGCTTCTCTGCCTGCAGCATAGTGTTCTGCCACAAAATCCTTCCAACCAGGTTTGACAAAAGTCTTCCTACTCAGAAAACATGCACTGCTGTCTTTAAGGACTTACAAACTGTTTTCAAATAATGGATAACTATGTGGCTGTATCTAGTGTGGCATTTCTTTTTTGTGTCTGGCCTGTTCCATCGCCAGCACCCTAAGGTGAGAGGCAGTGTCAGGCGCCCTGCCCCCAGAAATACATAATGTCAGCCGGCGTCTGTAATCTGACTTTGTGGGTGATCACTAACACCTGCCCGAAACGCCACGTGTTAGTGATCGGGGATTCCCCTATCACTAACACCTGGTAGGGGCGGAGTATATATATATATATATATATATATATATATATATATATATATATATATATATATATATATATATATATATATATATATGCGCTTCTATACTACTTTTTTTTTAAACAACCTATTTCAAGCATTATGCCAAAATATGTATTACAAGAACACAGTAATTTGATCATCTCCCCTTCTTGGGCAAATGGTTCAATCCACGAAGCGTGCCTACATTTATCTCTCTCACCTGTCCGCAACTGCGCCTGCTCTGGCATGTGTTTGTGTCGCGTGGTGCTGCTGCGGGTGGTGCTAATTTAGCAGAAGCGCCATCCTGTGAGCGCTGGTGGTAACCTAGCGCAGCTGCGCTGTCAAGTGATTGCCAGGTGACTGTCACATTTGCAAGGTATTTATTCACAGTTTATGTGTCAATGTGAAGAGCAAATGCAACTTGCTGAAAAGTGCTTATTTTACTCACCTAGCTAGCTATCACTAAACACAGTATATTGCTCTACAAATTAGTGCGCGCTGTGCGTGTGTAATGGAGGCCAGCAGGTGTCGCTGTGCAGATGTAGTTAGTAAACCTCACTCCCAACAGCTCAAAAAGGATTCTCTGTTCACAAGGCCAGAGCCCTGGGTTTTAGCCTTCTGGTTAGAGAGTCCGACTTCCATGCCGAGGATTGTGAGTTCGCGTCGCGAGGGGAGCGAATGGGCGGAGTCATAACGACACAACGCAGAGTGCAACCGCTACACATGGTCAAATGTAAGACTGATTCGGTGTTGTCGTTTTTTTTTCCAACTAAATCCTCGTCAGCTACTAAATGGTGCTCGACCTTCAATCTGTGTAGCTTCCATAAACAAATCCCTCTCCTACATCAAATAACATGTACACAGATCTGACCTTAAATGCTTAGTTAAGGTCCTTAACTAAGCATTTTTTAAGTGAATAATTTAAATTCCTGCTAAAAAGGCATAAATCATAAAACTCATTTTGTATTTTTATTTGTTGGCAGTAAGTGGCAAACCTGCAGTACAGAGATGGATATCAGAGCATTTTTTTTTTTAAAGCAAAAAAAGCTTCAAGTGAGGTTTGTGCCCTCTATAGACCTTATGTGATAGTAGATATGGACATTGAGAATAGCAAAGGATGGAAAGTGAAGCTAAGTGGAAAAGGAACGTGTGTATCAGACTGTGGACGTGTCTTACTTGTGTTACTGGTGTTTTGGTATGAATTCGGTTTCAGAGGTTTTATCTCAGGTTATTGTGAGATGAAGAGTTGAAAAGAGATAAAAAGCTGTTATCTAAGAATGCTAGATTTTGATCTCACTGTTGTATTGTTTTTTTGTTTGTTTGTTTGGTTTTGTTAATCTGACTTTTAAGGACTTCATTAGATCTTGTCTGTCCTTTCTATGCTTTGCTGTTAATTCAATAAATAATTCATATTCATATATTTCTTATCCTGAACCCATTTATGTGCAGTGTACCATCTGTGTTCTCCATCCAGCCTTATAGTGGAGTGCTGCTGTCGCTGTGCTAAACCAGGTCCTCCTGCACACGGCACTAAACCTCACTGATCACAATAACTGCAACTACTGTATTTTCATGACTTACGACGTGGATGTGTGTGCTGACAGAAAAACCGAGACATCAATCAGTCTGTAGAATAAATAAATAAATACCCAAACCTAAAACACAATCTAAGTAATGCCTAAAACTGTCTAAATGTAATTGAAAAGTGATACCAGGGTGAGTGTTCTGTACTAAGTACTATGACATAATAATCTGTTAAGATTAAATAAAAAAATCTTCAATAACTATAGGCTCATGAGACTAATATAAAAACAAGGATAATATACTTTACTCAGCCTCTGAATATTTCAGACCTGCTCCTAAGTTGCAATTACTAATTGCCCTCACCACATTAGGAGATTAAATTATTTGTTATATAACGGCCCATACATAAAACATTTTATGTATGGGCCGTTATCCAATGCTAATATGCGTTTTTTTTGTTTTTTTATCATTTTGACAATGAATGCAGCTTTTACAAGCAATGTTTTCACTCTGAAATCATATTTCTGGACATCTAGATTTGAAAAATTTTTAAAATGTGCTAAGCGCCCCTAAAACTGGAAGTCTAAAATCGCCTCTGACACCTGAGTTTTGGCCTGGAGACGGGTAGAAGTTACCCATGGACGTTGGAATTTAACAATAGGCATCTCCAAGGCTGAAAACAAGTTGCTACATTCTGACAACATTTCAAGGTATATAATAGTTGCTTTCAGAATACAGACACCAACTCTAGAGAAGAAAAAAAAAAAAAAAAAAAAACCTGAAAATTTTTTTCACAACCAAATCAATCTGTTCATCTACCTTTTTATAGAAACCCTTTTGTGATGGCATCCTAAAGTTGAAGGTAAAACAAGGTGGAGACAGTTAAGAGCAAATTGTTCTGCTGAACAGATTATATTTCACGCACTAAGCATCGCTGCTCTTTTCTAATGCAGCATCATATTATAGAAAAACTTTAACCGACATTACTTAAATACTTCAGGATAAACACAATTCAGCTTTTACTTCATTCAACTCCAATTAAAATCTCAGGCCCGTCGCCAGGATCTGAAATTGCTGGGGGAGGATATACAGACAGGACACGACACACTTTACCCTGACATTCTTAACTTTTTCATAGTCTGTCGTATTTTGGAAAGTTAAGTGTGCTGATGCACTGTTTGTGTGGCAGGAAGCTGGTTTACTTCCACTCTGTACATGGACGTGGGACATCTCCATGACGCCATTTTTCACAGGCTGCCTGGACATGCAGATGTATTCCTTATAGTGGGATAAAGTCAGAATACATTATTTTCTTAAGATAATGAACTTGCTTGTTTGGCTGAGCTCCCGTCTGAGATAAAGTCTTGATCTGATTATCTGCTGGAGCTGCAGACTGGCGCTGCTTCTAATGAAAACTGAAGTAAAAATGTTTCCGCACGGAGTGCCATGCCAGGCGCACACATGGAATGAACCCATATATTCAGAGATCGTTTATAAAACTTATTTTTCTCTGCAGCATCACTGAGTGGGGAGCCATAAATGATTAAAGGTTTGTTTTTGCTTTTTAAGGAAAACACATAATTCAACATTTTCCACTTTAGTTTTTGCGCTGTCAGTAGCTGATTGGGGCACAATACTAACATAAGTGATGCAATCTCTCCACAGATAACTGCAACACGGGTGAGCACTGCACTGAAAAGCAAGCGCGAGACAGTGAATCAGTCAGACAGGCAGAGTGGAAAATGTGTTTAAAAAAAAAAAAAAAAAAAAAAAAAACAGCTCCCGGACACCAGCACAGCTCCCCTCTCTGCCAGGAGTGCGCACCTGCAGGAGCCAGGGGCACATCTCGCCTGTGAAGGGGAATCCCATGGTTTCTTTGGGCATGGGCAGGTTACAGTTCTTATTTCAGGTCGTCGTCCATCTGAGCTGCAACAAATGCTGGGAGACGACGAGCAGCAGACCATGGACACCAGACAGGCGGCCTGAGTGGCCAAAGCCAAGAACAGGTCGAAGGTGTCCAACAGTATGATGATGGAGAGCTGGTGGGTCTCTTGGAGCTTTGCGTGACTTTTTCTCTTTCTGATAAAGAGGTGCAGAAGTTGACTTGACTGCAGTAAATCTGGGCTGGCTGGATGTTTTAATGTAAAAAAAAAATTAAAAAAAAGGCCATTTTGTTTTTGCGTAAAAGCGCAGCCAAAGCGCTGAAAGCGGTGAAAGCTGCTCTTCCAAGGCGTACCCTGCATACTGGCTGTACAGGACTGTATATCTCTTCCCGGTGTCGCCTTCACTGCGCATGCATCATTTGGGACCACAGCAGCACTTCTGAATCAGACACTCTACAACCAAACCGATCAAAGGGAACGATGTGATTAACCATCAGGTGACAAAGTAAAACCTCTTAAATCATTCTAAAGTCAGTTAAAGTCAGAAGGCGCAGCAGCATGTACGATTCAGACTTGCTGCTGTGGTGCTCTGAATGCTCCCCATCTTTTATGATGAAATAATGCTGAATTTATATGGAAATTATTGTTGTAAAAAAGCTTAATATATGTGTCGATGAGATCGATGATGACTGGAGGGCAGTCTGAAGCAGAAACGAGGCGATAATCGGCGAACCGTGGCCGACACTCCGAAATGACGCATGTGCAGTGAAGGCAGGGAAACCGGTATGGCATACCTCGGCGTTTCGGCTTACTTTCACCTATTTTTCAGTTACATATAACACTTACAAGAGTTTTGTTTTGTTTTAACAGGCTGCATTTATGACATAGTGCGCAGGTGCAATAAATTTCTCACAGCTGCTGCTTTTTCCGTGACTGCATCAAAATGAACAGTTGTCACTTAAACACGAGTCGTCATAACATCACACTTGTGCAAACTCTGGAATTAATCTATGGCTCAGTTAGCAGCATTAGCAGCTACATTCAAGTGCATGCTGGAACTTTTCTAAAAGCTACGTCACTGCTGTCAGAAACACACAAGTACTTTGTTTTCGGCGTCTCTGTAGCTGTTTGCTGCGAATGCTGTATACTTTGAAATCGGTCACAGAAGTGCACAAAGTAATCCTGGTGTATCATCGGATGGTCGCCAACAGCCTAAATCTAAATTGTCATGATTTTGGTGCGCCATGTCCTTTAACCATTTTATTTGTTACATTATTATTATGTAGTGGTAGTATGAAAAATGTCTTCAAAAGTGGGCCTTTAGTCAAGGAGTGTTGCAGAGGGCATACCCCCAACAACACCCTCTTTCCATCTGGATTCACGCCTGGTTTGCAATCTCTGAGTAGGAATAATCAACAATTTGTGTATTTATGTGGAAAACGCAACCTGATTGAGAGGTAAGAAGGTTCGATAAGCGTATTTTACATCATGTCATCCTCAGAAAGAGATTTTAGGCATAGTATGGAGAAAAAAGCATTAGTGTTTGTTGTTATTGGGTCTCCAGCTGTGTTTTTAGTTTAACCACAGCGAGACCACTCACAGAGACACTCAGAGCAAACTTTGAAAGAAAATCACCTATGCTTCTAAAAACTCTACTCTGCTAGCTGTGTCGTCACCACACTGACACATTAAAACACACAGCGGAACAGATGCAGGGACTCTTGCAGATTCATCCTAAAGACAGTTTTATTTGTGTGAAATAACGTCAACTGACAACAAATTCTGTCAAATCATGATTATAACAAAATCAAAGACTTACTGGTGATTGTTAATGTTTTTGTATAAATGACAATTAAAAAAATATGTCAGCATCTTGGTCCTTTTGCTCGAACCAGCCCCACTTGAATTTATGCATCAATCAAATCATAGATCAAATGCAACAACCTACAGGTGCTTTCATCAATTTTGGGGAGGGGGGTGCAAGGTGAGCCTGCTTAGCCCATGGACTATGCTGTACAGTCTGTATAAGCAGGAGGAACACAAAGGGAAAACGTGCTGATTTACGTGGAAAGTGCCATCTGATTGAGCAGTATGAAATTTCCATCACATTTATTAGCAGATTATTAGCACATTTATTAGTGTTTAGTGGAAGATCGCAAATGAGCTTTAGAAATGCATGCTGCCACCTCCTGTATGGGAGGGTGTGAAAAGATGGCAGTGATTTGAAATCAATACCACACAGAATGTGAAACAATAAAATTAGTATTTTAACACTCTTAGAAAACAGAAAGTTTGTTTCAGCAGAATGACACAGAACTGTTAACCTCCAAACCACGACTCACTGCATTTCGTGAATTACCTGCAGACCATGAATTACAAAACGTGAATATTGAAAAAATATCTCCCGAAACGTGAACACACAACTCACAAAACGTGAATTTTTTTTTCACGTTTGGTGTACTGTATGTGCTTGGCTGAGGAGCCAATGATGCGAAGCTAACACAGGGCTTTGCGCCACCCCTCGACTTGCATGTGTTACCGTTTGGCAGCTGTACTGCCCCAGTCAAACTTTCTACCTGCCACTGTCCCTGGATCATGTCACGCCCAGCGGGGAGGGGTGCTTAACACCAGCGCGCCTCCAAGTTTCACTGGGTGTAGCTACGCCTTCACCCCGAACCACAAAGAAAATAAATAATTTCTACAGAGATAGGGTTTGCAATCAAGATTTCATCTGTAAGTAATTCATCTGTAAACTGACATCCATAAATTACTTACAGGTGCTGGTCATATAATTAGAATATCATGAAAACGTTTATTTCAGTAATTCCATTCAAAAAGTGAAACTTGTATAATGTATATATTCATTGACAGGGCTTTTGCGGTGGCTGCCCCAATGCTTTGGAATAATCTCCCCTTCAATATTAGGTTGCCCCTGACCCTAGAGACTTTTAAATCCTCTTTAAAAACCTACTTCTTTCTTTGGCCTTTCCGAAATGAGCAATTTCATCTTAATTTTTATTCCTTACTCTATTTTTTATTCTGTTCTTATTCATTTTATTGCCTGCTGCAATTTTATTGCATATGAGTGAACCTTGGGCTGTGACTGTAAAAATTATTTTATCCTGAGGTTCTACAAAATTAGCCCATTAAAAAGTATTCAGTCTGTTGGGATTTTACACATTTTAATCTGTTTATGCCATTTCAAATACAAAAAGTGATCCAGGCATCTTTAAGCTCAAACTCAAAGTAAATCTCTACAAATATAATATCAAATCCAAGATTAAGGCAGGGTTAGAGAAGTTTCATTTATTCATTCATTTATTTATTTATTTTTTTGAGTCTACTGGTCCTGACCAGTACACTCAATTTAGTTAGTGGTCCTCCTGGACTGAAGTCATGGCCCCAGGTATTTGGAAGCTCAGAGCCTCCGCCGGCGAGCGTCAGTGTGGCATTAATCATCACATCATGTGCATGTATTCAATCAATATTGTATTTGTAAATCTATAGCATAATAAAACATTTTCATTTTGTGTTGAATGTATGTAAAGTTATAAACACTTTCCTACACGATCTTCTGCTTTCATGTCAATGTACTGTGAACCCTGTAACTTCCCATTTCTGTAATTCTGGCCTTGTGTTCATCTTCTGTTGCCCAAACAACCTTTACTGTTGTTCTGTAATCTATTCTTGCTGTGTAAACTCGATAATATCTCTGATTTTTTTTTTTTTTTTTGTCCAACTAGTATGATCAAATTTTATGATTGCTGAAGAAAATCATGTTAAAATTTCACACCATATTCAGGTTTTGTTGTAAAATACAGTGGCTTGCACAAGTATTCAGCCCCTTGGTATTTCATACATTTAATTTGTTTATGGCATTTAAAAAAAAAAAAGCCTTCTCAATATAAAAATTTCAAAAATTATCTTCCTTGGACTCAAACTGAACGTAAACCCTAACCCTATATCAACTTGATATAAATTAATTAAAAATATAAAAGCCAAGATGATGGGTTGCATAAGTAATCAGCCCCTTTGGTATAATACCTGTAAATAATCAGTTTATTTGCTAGTTTTCTTCAGACAAGTCAGGGGATGGATACATGAACATTTCCAAGTCCCTGAATATGTCTTGATCTTTATTTACATCAGTTATGAAGAAATACAAACAGTGTGACACTCTGTGGTAAATCTGTGTGGAGTAGACAGTTCTCAAAAACTGAGTGACTGTGCAAGAAGGAGAAGAGTGAGGAAAGCCACCAAGACACCCAGACAACCCAGAAGAAGTTACAGGCTTCTGTGGCTGTGATTGGAGAAATTGTGCACAGTGCAAGTTTTGAGTTTTGTATCTCCAGTTATGCAGCTTCATGATGAAGACATACAAAACATTAAATCTAGGCTTCATCTCAGATGTACCTTTTGGCAAATTGGAGCTGAACTTTCAGGCCTTCTTTTTAATAAAATCCTGTATCCATCTCCTGACTTGTCTGAAAAAACTGGCAATTAAACTGATTATTCACAGGTATTATACCAAAGGGGCTGATTGCGTATTAAACCCATCTTCTTGGCTTTTATATTTTTAATTAATTTATATCAAGCTGTAGAGATTTACTTTCAGTTTGAGTCTAAGGAAGATGATTTTAGAAATGTTTATATTGAGAAGCCTGATTTACTTTTTGTATTTGAAATGCCATAAACAAATTAAAATGTGTGAAATACCAAGGGGTTGAATACTTTTGCAAGCCACTGTATAACAGTTGATCTCAGTTAACTTGTTATTTTGATTGACCAATCAAATGACTTATTACTGAAACATCACAACACACACTATTAATACCAGAATGAGATCAAGGATTTAGAAAAACCAAAGCAAACTCAAAAGGCTGTTCAGACTTACTTCCTGTGCTTGGAAAAGTATCTAATGGATTGCAGTCAGGCAGCGCCGAACGATCTACAGAATCCTGAATCAGGATCTGTCAAATGGCCGGGTCAAAACTGTCATAAAAATAAACATCTGCCTTAAATAAGCAGCGGACAGTATTAAAAAGATTACATTTGGTGGAGTCACTTCTTTTCTTTCTAAGTCTGCGGCAGAGTGGTTCATTAAAATCCTAAAGCCTGATTTATGCTTCCGCCCTCTGTAACTCTGTGCCACGCAATGACCTCGACATGTGTGGCAGTTTTAAAGTTCTCTGTCACGTCTTTGTGCAGTTACTGGTCCGTGACCTTGGACCAGTGGATTTCTCTACCCCTGGAAGGATTGCGCAAGTCCTCTTCCTTCTGCTGCTCCTGTTAGAGGTCGCCACAGCAGATCAATCATCTCCATCTCACCCTGTCCTCTGTCTCACCAACCAACTGCATGTCCTCCCTCAGCATGTCCACAAAGCTCCTCTTTGTCCTCCCTCTTCTCCTCCTGCCTGGTGGCTCCATCCTCAGCATCCTTCTCCCTATATACCTTGGGTCCCTCCTCTGCACATGTCCAAACCATCTCAGTCTCACCTCTGACTTTTCTCCAAACTGTCCCAACTGAGCTGTCCCTCTGATATGTTCATTCCTAATCCTGTCCATCTTCATAGCTTGTCTCACTACTGTCTTGTAGAATTCTCCTTCACCCTTGCTGATATTCTTTGGTCACAAATCACTCCTGCTACCTTTTTCCGGAAAACATCTTATTCAGCATTTCTCACTGTTTCTCAGGACGTCACGCACATTTTAACAAACATCCCAAACCGAATGCTGCTATGTCTGACAAAGCTTCTGAGATTTCATTCCAAAGTGATGGCTTGGATTTACAGAAGATGTACAGAGAGGAAATAACACACTTCACCCTGAAACTCATTTTTTTTGAGAGTATGTTGGTTGCATTACACAAACTGTGCTTAAAAAGTGTAAAAGGGTCAAAATAGTGACTTTCAAAATTCATTATGTAAAGTATACACATTTATCCCTTTCAAACACAACCTTCTGGATTTAATTATTCCATTTAGCTTTAGAGAAAAAGCCAATTTTTATGACACAAATAAATGGAAAATGTCTTGAAATTCAAAAAGGTTTTATTGATTTTCTTGGAATTGACTTTTTTTTTGCAAAAGACAGCATTATTCAGTCAATTCTCATGCAAACTCCATGGAACTGGTGTCAGAATGTGCTGAAGAACCTGTTCTTTCATAATATACCATATTTAAAGACATCTGCGCAAAAAATGACTGAATTATTACATTAATTATTGAATCACCACCGCCACCACTGAGTCCACCTCTGACAAAATTATTTTAACAGACCAGAAGTTCCTTGATTTATGTCCAAATGTTATGAAATACATATCACTGGAAAGAGAACATACCTAAGCCTTAAAATGACACGAAGATTGTCTTGGTGTCGTCTTCTTGAAATTACATTTGATGTTCATAAAAATTAATCAGCGCGTTAATTAATCCACCCTTTTTGATACATCCGTATATGAAATACAACCTGTTGAATTTTCAATTTATTTTCATTTATATAGCGCCAAATCACAACAGAGTTGCCTCAAGGTGCTTCACACAAGTAAGGTCTAACCTTGAGCTCTGTGAGGTCCTCAGCCACATCTTAAACAAGAGCCTCAGCCTGGGGGTGGTCCCCACTCTGTGGAAGACCTCCTGTGTGGTCCCGGTTTCCAGAACACCGCACGCCAAGAAACCAGCCCACTACAGACCAGTTGCCCTGACCTCCCACCTCATGAAGACCATGGAGCGGCTCGTCCTGCCTCATCTCCGCACCGTGGTGAGCGACATCCTGGACCCACTGCAGTTCGCCTACAGGCCCAACATCGGGGTAGATGACAGCGTCATCTACCTGCTGCAGCGAGTGCTCACATACCTGGAGAACGGCGGGAGCGCTGTAAGAGTCATGTTCTTTGATTTCTCCAGCGCTTTCAACACCATCAGACCGACGCTGCTGTGGAGGAAGCAGGTGAGGATGCTGCCTGGACCATCGACTACCTCACTGACCACCCGCAGTACGTGCAGCTGCGTGGCTGTCAGTCTGAGGTGGTAAGGTGCAGCACTGGGGCCCCCCAGGGAACCGTCCTCACCTACAACATGGACAGCTGCCATCTCCAGAAGTTCTCTGATGACTCCGCCATTGTGGGTCGCGTGTCTGAGGGGAACAAGCTGGAGTACCGGTCGGTCATCACAGACTTTGTGGACTGGTGTGAGCACAACCACTTGTGTCTCAACACCAGTTAAGACGAAGGAGATGGTGATCAACTTCAGGAGGAAACCACCACCTCATCCACCAGTGAACATCCAGGGGGAGAACACACCGTGGACAGCTTCAAATACCTGGGTGTTCACCTCAACAACAAACTGGACTGGACTCACAACACTGATACCCCGTAAAAGAAAGGCTAGAGTCGTCTCCACCTCCTGAGGAGACTGAGATCCTTTGGAGTGAGCAGGCCTCTGCTTAAGACCTTCTACGACTCTGTTGTAGCCTCAGCTCTCCTCTATGCTGTCATCTGTTGGGCAGCACAGAGCGGGAGAGAAAGAGACTGAATAAGCTGGTCAGGAAGTCCAGTTCTGTCCTGGGCGGTCCTCTGGAGTCTCTGGAGGAGGTGGCTGAGAGGAGGGTGTTAACCAAGCTCAAATCCATCATGAACTCCTCTCACTCTCTGCACCGGACTGTAGTGGAGCTGAGCAGCTCGTTCAGTGACAGACTGAGGCATCATCAGTGCAAGAAGGAACGATACCGCAGGTCATTCCTCCCTGCTGCTGTCAGACTGTACAATAACACTGAAATAAACACATGCAATAATATGTCCACAAATCACGTGCAATAATAACTCGTTTACAAATCCCAGCACTAATGTCACCTTACCACTTCTAAACTCCATTTCACATATTGTAAATAAGATGCTCCTATCTTTTTCAATTCCAATCATGTTTATGTATGCATATATATACATATTCTATTTCTACCTCACTTTATTTTATTGTACTGTTACAAGTATTATTATTATTGCTTATCCTTGCACACGCTGTTTGATGCACATTTTCCTCTACTCGCACCCATCTTGTGTGTTTTTTTTAGGAGCTGACGTAACATGTGAATTTCTCCACTGTGAGATCAATAAAGTTTTATCTAACCCCCAGAGCAGCAGTGGTAAGGAAAAACTCCGTCTGAGGAAGAAACCTCAAGCAGACCAGACTCAAAGGGGTGACCCTCTGCTTGGGCCATGATACAGACACAACTGACAAAACAATTCACAAAACGAATATACAGGAAATGTTGTTGGTGCACAGGACAGGAGGGTCTCCAGCACAAATACAACACCCATCTCTGGATGGAGCTGCACCTTAAACAGAGAGAGAGAAAAAAAAAAAAAAACAATCAGGCATTATAAAGACAACAAATACCATATATTTTGTCAGCATTAATCAACAAGAAAAACAGAAGAAATACTAAGGTGATCGCCGGCCACTAGCCCTAAACTCCACTAAAAGACCCAGAATTTAGGTAAAGTTGAGGCCGTGGCCCGCTCTGTTTACTAATAAAATGAATTAAGAGTAAAAAGCATAAAACAAAACTATACCAGTATGCTAGCCATACGAAAGGGAAAATAAGTGCGTCTTAAATCAAATCAAATCAATTTTATTTATATAGCGCCAAATCACAACAAACAGTTGCCCCAAGGCACTTTATATTGTAAGGCAAAGCCATACAATAATTATGGAAAAACCCCAACGGTCAAAACGACCCCCTGTGAGCAAGCACTTGGCGACAGTGGGAAGGAAAAACTCCCTTTTAACAGGAAGAAACCTCCAACCTCTTAAGTCTGGATTTAAAAGTCTCCACAGAATCTGACTGTTTTATTGATGCAGGGAGATCATTCCACAGAACAGGGGCACGATAACAGAAAGATCTGTGACCCGCAGACTTCTTATTTACCCTAGGGACACAAAGTAGTCCTGCACCCTGAGAACGCAAAGCCTGGGCTGGTACGTAAGGTTTAATTAGGTCAGCTAGGTAGGGAGGTGCCAATCCATGAACAATTTTATAGACTAGTTGCAGAACTTTAAAATCTGATCTCACTGGGACAGGAAACCAGTGAAGAGATGCCAAAATGGGTGTAATGTGGTTAAACTTTCTGCTTCGTGTCAAAAGTCTGGCTGCAGTATTTTGAACCAGTTGGAGAGCCCTAATGCTGGACTGCGGTAAACCAGAAAATACAACCCCTGGCAATAATTCTGGAATCACCGGCCTCTGAGGATGTTCATTCAGTTTAATTTTGTAGGGAAAAAAGCAGATCAGAGACATGACACGAAACTAAAGTCATTTCAAATGGCAACTTTCTGGCTTTAAGAAACACTGTAAGAAATCAGGAAAAAAAAAAAAACTGTGGCAGTCAGTAACGGTTACTTTTTAGACCAAGCAGAGGGAAAAAAATAAGGAATCACTCAATTCTGAGGAAAAAATTATGGAATCATGAAAAACAACTTCTGTCGTATTTTCACATTGGCCGAACCATGTTAACACTATTTTATCATGCTTTTATTGAATCTGTTTTAGCTTTTTCTTTGGTGGCATGGTTTGGCAGTTTGACATTGAAGGATAGGAACAGACTGAGTCAGATCATTAAATGGTCCAGTCGGTTGATTGGTGAATCGCTGAACAATTACAGCGGATAACCAACTGCATTATAGTTGATGACTCCCACCCCCTGGCTAATGAATTTCAGCTTCTACCTTCTGGCCGTAGGTTTAGAGTCCCAAGGTGTAGAACAAAACGCTACAGGAGTAGTTTTGTCCCAGCAGCAATTGTGCAACTGAACACATCTTAGTAGGTTTGCATATGGTTATATTTAGATATTTATATACTTATTTATTTATTTGCCCTTTGCACACTAGTTTTAAGCTGACCATCTTTTTAGTGGTTTTAAGGTTGTGAGTCCTTGGTGGTGTTTGTTAACTTGTTTTGTGTATGTTCTTTGTTAGTATTTTTAGTGTTTTTTATTGTTGTTGTTGTGTTGACTAACATGGAAGCCTTTTTTCTGTTTGCTGCAAGCCAAATCTACCTACGGGTACAAATAAAGTTACCTGAACCTGAACAAAAGAACGCTCCAACACATCACTAGTATTTTGTTGCACCACCTCTGGCTTTTATAACAGCTTGCAGTCTCTGAGGCATGGACTTAATGAGTGACAAACAGTACTCTTCATCAATCTGGCTCCAACTTTCTCTGATTGCTGTTGCCAGATCAGCTTTGCACGTTGGAGCCTTGTCATGGACCATTTTCTTCAACTTCCACCAAAGATTTTCAATTGGATTAAGATCTGGACTATTTGCAGGCCATGACATTGACCCTATGTGTCTTTTTGCAAGGAATGTTTTCACAGTTTTTGCTCTATGGCAAGATGCATTATCATCTTGAAAAATGATTTCATCATCCCCAAACATCCCCAGTGCCTTTACCTGACATGCAGCCCCATATCAATGACTGTGGAAATTTACATGTTCTCTTCAGGCAGTCATCTTTATAAATCTCATTGGAACGGCACCAAACAAAAGTTCCAGCATCAGCACCTTGCCCAATGCAGATTCGAGATTCATCAGTGAATATGACTTTCATCCAGTCATCCACAGTCCACGATTGCTTTTCCTTAGCCCATTGTAACCTTGTTTTTTTCTGTTTAGGTGTTAATGATGGCTTTCGTTTAGCTTTTCTGTATGTAAATCCCATTTCCTTTAGGCGGTTTCTTACAGTTCGGTCACAGACGTTGACTCCAGTTTCCTCCCATTCGTTCCACATTTGTTTTGTTGTGCATTTTTCGATTTTTGAGACATATTGCTTTAAGTTTTCTGTCTTGACGCTTTGATGTCTTCCTTGGTCTACCAGTATGTTTGCCTTTAACAACCTTCCCATGCTGTTTGTATTTGGTCCAGAGTTTAGACACAGCTGACTGTGAACAACCAACATCTTTTGCAACATTGCGTGATGATTTACCCTGAGTTTGATAATCCTGTCCTTTGTTTCAATTGACATCTCTCGTGTTGGAGCCATGATTCATGTCAGTCCACTTGGTGCAACAGCTCTCCAAGGTGTGATCACTCCTTTTTAGATGCAGACTAACGAGCAGATCTGATTTGATGCAGGTGTTAGTTTTGGGGATGAAAATTTACAGGGTGATTCCATAATTTATTCCTCAGAATTGAGTGAGTCCATATGTTTTTCCCTCTGCTTGGTCTAAAAAAGTAACCGTTACTGACTGCCACAATTTTTTTTCTTGATTTCTTATAGTGTTTCTTAAAGCCAGAAAGTTGCCATTTGAAATGACTTTAGTTTTGTGTCATGTCTGTGATCTGCTTTTTGTCTACAAAATTAAACAACTGAATGAACATCCTCCGAGGCCGGGTGTAGAACACTGCAGTAGTCCAATCTAGAAGAGATGAATGCATGGATCAGGGTCTCAGCATCAGCCATAGACAGGATGGGACGAATCTTCGCTATATTTCGCAGGCGAAGAAAGCAGTCTTAATATTTCTAATGTGGAGGTCAAAGGACAATGTAGGATCAAAAATTACCCCAAGGTTCCTCACTTTGTCCTTGTGATGTAAGACACACAAGCTTAGGCTAAGCATTAACTGGTCAAATTGATGCCAATGTCTCACTGGACCAAGAACCATCATTTCAGTCTTATCAGAGTTTAAAAGTAGGACGTTTCTAGACATCCAACTTTTCACTGATGCAAGGCAATCTTCTAAGGATTTTATGTGAATGAGATTACCAGCAGTTATCGGCATATATAAGTGAGTATCATCTGCATAGCAGTGAAAGGTAATCCCAAAATGCCACAATACGTGCCCAAGGGGTGCTATATAAAGGGAGAAAAGCAGGGGGCCTAAGACGGACCCCTGTGGAACCCAGAATTTCATGTTACTAAGGTTAGAGGTAGTGTTACTGTACAAAACACACTGAGAATGACTGGTCAAGTATGACGTCAACCATGCAAGGGCAAACGTTTTGGATTTTGGATGCCAATGTGTGTTGACTCTGCTGTCCGTCTCGCAGGATGCTATTTTACGGCAACCATGGATATGCATGTGGAATGTCTCCACGATGCTGTTTTTACAGGCTGCCTGAATATGTAGCCTTATTTCTTACATTGGAAGAAGTCACATTGGCGACAATGGACTTTGTATCAAATGTGCCAAAATTGTAAGAGAACTTTGTGAAGAGCAGACGGTGGACCTGCCGTGAGGGAATGCCAAAATAGCAGAGATGATTGGCAAGAGAAAGCTTTTGGAAGTGGCCAGTAGAGTCCAGCAGCCATGGCTCATGTGGAGTGGGCTGTACACACCTGTCCATACCAGCTGTGACTATCTTTTTTTCTTCTTTTAAAATCATGACCACAATGGGAAAATGTCTCATGCTTGTGGCCCTGGTCAGCCCCTGCAGTCAGAGGCGGGATTAATCATAGCAGAACTGCGGAGGACATCTGTCCACATGAGGATGGTGTGGACAATGGACATTATTCTCTGGCTGCTCGAGTGCTGGGCATGTGTAATGGTGGCAGCGGGGACCTCTTTGATGGGCAGGACCTGGGGCCTAATGTTCAAAGGCTGCGTACGCACAAAAATGTGGCGTACATCCGTCTCCATGCTAAGGCCCCACCAAAAATAAACTTACCCCGCCCGCATGCTGAAATTGGCCTGCATCACTTTTTTTTCTGAATTTCACTGACGGCTGTACAGCTGGTGTAAGAACCAGCACATCTGCTAGGGAATGCTTTGGCTGAAGACAACTTCAGTTTAGCCGGACTCAGAACTTGCCACTTGACAATGGAGGTAGCTTAGATGCCAAGTACAATGGTTGCAAGGTGAGTTTTTCATCAGGGAGTTGTAGCTCTGTGCTGAAACATTCTATTCCGTGTGCCTTCTGGCGAACTCTAGCTGAAATTTCACATCTCATTTGGAAGAAAATACTTCTCTCTTGTATCCGAGAAAACTATTTTTTTCTCTAAAACTGTAAAAAGAAAAAGAAAAGAAAAAAATCCACCCTCCCTCATCACTTTTTTCTGATGTCAAGGATGGTCTGTGGCATAACTACCTGCATAGACTTCGCATCAAACATCTATTCTTTTATTATGTCATGTTGTTTGATTTCCTGTTTTCTGTTTCTTCAGCTTTGGAAACTCTTGTGTTAGAATGGCCTAAGCAGTAGGTCACCACTTTAAGTCTGGTCTGCTTGAGGTTTCTTCCTCAATATCAAAGAGTTTTTCCTTACCACTGTAGCCTATGTGCTTGCTCCTAAGGCTTGGTAAGGTTAGACCTTACTTGCTGCCTTGAGGCAGCTTTGTTGCGATTTGGCACTAAATAAACTAAATAAATTGAAGGATGACAAACTAACTTTTTTTCAGATGTATCACATGGAGGTGACGCTGGGAATTGTTAATAGTGTGAAAACATGAAGTCATCAGAGTGATGTGCACATCAGAGACACACTGATGAGCAATTAACACACCCACATGCAATTATATAGGTGGACATAAAAACGGCATTAAAGGGCATGTCGCACATTTTTAGCATCCCAGTTAGCAACACAATATCAATGTATTCACGGTTCTAAGTCTCTCTGTGTACATGCACTCATAATTAATGGTCTCTGATGTTTCTGATTGCTCTCCCTGAGCGAGTTAACAGGTGCATTTCCGGAAAACATCTCACTCTGCAATTCTTGGAATGTGACATACATATTAGCAAAACAGAAACATCCTGATTGCCAACAGACAGAGCAAAACAAATGCAGTTATGTCTGATAATGAAGCTCCGGAGCTTTTATTTGAAAGGGATGGCTCGGATTTACAGAGACAACACACTTCACTCTGAAACTCTTAACATTTTCAGAGTCTGACGGATTTTGGAACCTAATTGTGGTGATGCTGCTGTTTGTGTTACAGGATGCTAGTTTACTGCTGCTGTGAACGTGACATGGATCACACTGTTTTTACAAACAGCCTGGACACGCAGATGTATGTCTCATATGGGGAAAAACTCAGAAGATGCTATTTTCAGGAGATAATGGACTCTCTAACGTGCCACAATTGTGACAGAAGTTGAGCTGAAGGCAGAGTTGCGATCGGACATTATGCGTGCACGTGATCAGAACCTGAGGGCAAGTGGACCTGGACTTTACTCTCTGGCTGGCAATCTGTACCTGAGGACTAGTGAAACCTGAAAATGTTCTCCGGCTGTCCATCTGTGTTGTGTGAGGACTAGTGGACCTTTAATCAATTGGCTAGCAGTCATGTGTGTGCACATGCTCACGATACGTGTGTGGGAGCTTCTTTGATGTTGTGGACTTATTATTTGGAAATCTTTCAAACTGGGTGAGTAGCAAGCTCCTTTTTTCATCTTTTGCTTTGTGCTCCTTTCAATGGAGCTTTCAATGAAAGTAAAGTTTTTATTTAACTCTGAGTCTGTGGGAATTCCGATCTGAATGTGTGTGTACATAAGACTTAATGCACAGCTCAGCTGTTAATTGTGGCTTTGTACATGATGTGAAATGTCACAGATGTGATCAGAAAGTGTCAAATCTGATCTGATAGATAGATATGATCTGAATAAAACAGCTGGCAGCTGTTTTATTGCAGCTTTGTATATGGATGTGGAATCTCTCCGTGACATTGTACCAGTGACCACTTCATTGATGGTGTGGACTTAACATATTTAATTTTGAAAATTACTTCACAAGTATGATTCATTCTATAAGGGTGTCCTGTTCAGACTTTTTCCCCTTTGCAGTTTGTTCTCATCATAGGAGCTGGTAGGCTTGGTGATTTTTATTTTACTGTGAGAGAGTCTGTCGGATTTTGGATCATGATGTGTGGAGTCTACTGTCTACCGGAGCAGCATGCTGTTTGAACCCTGTTATACCTACCGCCGTGAACGTGCACACAGAGCTCTCCACTGTTTTTCAGGCTGCCTGATCACACAGATGTATTTCTTGAATTTTTCACAATTATATTGATGACAACACTTATAGTGCTGCAGATAACTGAAACAATCATGCAAATGGTGACACAAGCACTAAAGTTGGTACAAATACTCTTTAGATATTACTCTTTTGAACAAACCGACTGGCCACTTGAATTTTCAATAAGCGGCCAGGTAGGGGTCAATTGAAGAATTACACAGGGGTCAAAATTAAAAATGCTCAAATCATTTTGAAAGCTACACCATATTATTTGTCTGATCGTAAACATTCCAAAAAGGTATAGTTTGGACTATCTATGACTGAATGATCAGGAGTAATGGGGTAAAAATAGCAAAAATGGTGACAAAGGTCAGTTTCAGTTTGTACAGGGGTCAAAAGTTATAGTTCCTTCAATTTTGGTAAAAAGTGATGCAAATTATTGGTTGAGCTAATAGGATTAATAAATGGAATAGTTCTGATTGTGTTGAATGTTTGGTCTCCAAAGTAAAGGTCAAACAAGGTCAACGTCCATTGGATTCTTTGACATGTGACATATGTTACCCCGTAACATGATAACTAAGCATGATACATGGTCCAAACTATTCCTTTTTAAAACCCTGTTAACTAATAATTTGCATCAGGTTTTACTAAAATTGGAATAACTAACTTTACAAACTGAAAGTGACCTTTGTCACCATTTTTGCTGTTTTTACCCCATAACTCCAGAATATTCAGTCATAGATAGTCCAAACTATACCTTTTTGGAATCTTTACGATCAGACAAATAATGTGGTGTAGTTTTCAAAATGATTTGAGCATTTATAATTTTGACCCCTGTGTAATTCTTCAATTGACCCCTACCTGGCCGCCTATTGAAAATTCAAGTGGCCAGTCGGTTTGTTCAAAAGAGTAATATCTAAGGAGTATTTGTGCCAATTTTGGTGCTTATATCATCATTTGCATGATTTTGCTCTAAAAATTCTCTTAGCTCCCTACGCCTTCAGGTCGGGGACAGGTCTCTCACCGTCTTCTCGGCCTATGGGCTGAGCAGCAGTGCAGAGTACCCGACGTTCCTGGAGTCCCTAGGAGGGGTACTTGATAGCGCTCCGACTGGGGACTCCATGGTTCTCCTGGGGGATTTCAACGCCCACGTGGGTGCGACAGTGAGACCTGGAGGGGGGTGGTCGGGAAGCACGGCCTCCCCGATCTGAACCCGAGTGGTGTTCAGTTGTTGGACTTCTGTGCTAGTCACAGTTTGTCCATCACGAACACCATGTTCGAGCACAAGAGTGTCCATAAGTGCACGTGGCACCAGAATACCCTGAGCCGGAGGTCGATAATCGACTTTGTAGTCGTATCATCTGACCTTCAGCCACATGTCTGCGACATTCGAGTGAAGAGAGGGGCAGAGCTGTCGACCGATCACCACCTGGTGGCGAGTTGGATCCGCTGGGAGGGGAGGAAGCCGGTCAGACCTGGCAGGCCCAAACGTATCGTGAGGGTCTGCTGGGAACGACTGGCGGAACCCTCTGTCAGCGAGGTCTTCAACTCCCACCTCCAGGAGAGCTTCTCCCAGATCCCGGGGGAGGTTGGAGACATGGAGTCCGAGTGGACCATGTTCTCCACCTCCACTGTCGATGCGGACGCTCGTAGCTGTGGTCACAAGGTCTCTGGTGCCTGTCGCGGCGGCAATCACCGGAAGTAAGGGATGCCGTCAAGCTGAAGAAGGAGTCCTACTTATCTTTGTTGGTAGGTGGGACCCCAGAGGCAGCTGACAGGTACCGGCAGCCCAAGCGTGCCACAGCCCGTGCGGTCGCAGAGGCAAAAACTAGGGTCTGGGAGGAGTTCGGGGAGGCAATGGAGGAGGACTATCGGTCGGCCTTGAAGAGATTCTGGCAAACCATCCGACGCCTCAGGAGGCGGAAGCAGCTCTCCACCAGCACTGTTTACGGTGTGGGTGGGGAGCTGTTGACCCTGACTGGGGATGTTGTCGGGCGGTGGAAGGAATACTTCGAGGATGTCCTCAATCCCATCGTCACGTCTTCCGAAGAGGAGGCAGAGACTGGGGACTCAGAGGCGGACTCATCCATTACCCAGGCCGAAGTCACCGAGGTGGTTAGAAAAGTCCTCTGTGGCAAGGCTCCTGGGGTGGATGAAATCCGTCCTGAGTACCTTAAGTCTCTGGATGTTGTGGGACTGTCTTGGCTGACATGCCTCTGCAACATCTCGTGTCGATCTGGGAAAGTGTTTCTGGATTGGCAGACTGGGGTGGTGGTCCCTCTGTTTAAGAAGGGGGACTGGAGGGTGTGTTCCAACTATAGGGGGATCACACCCCTCAGCCTCCCCGGTAAGGTCTGTTCCAGAGTACTGGAGAGGAAAATTCAACCGATGGTCAAACCTCGGATTCAGGAGGAGCAGTGTGGTTTTCGTCCTGGTTGCGGCACACTGGACCAGCTCTACACGCTCCATCGGGTGCTCGAGGGTTCGCCCAACCAGTCCACATGTGTTTTGTGGATCTGGAGAAGGCGTTCGACCATGTCCCTCGGGGCACCCTGTGGGGAGTGCTCCGGGAGTACGGGGTCTGGGGTCCTTTGCTAAGGGCTATCCGGTCCCTGTACGACCGCAGCAGGAGCTTGGGTCGCATTGCCGGTAGTAAGTCAAACCTGTTTCCAGTGCACGTTGGCCTCCGCCAGGGCTGCCCTTTGTCACCGGTTCTGTTCATTATTTTTATGGACAGAAATTCTAGGTGCAGCCAGGGTGTGGAGGGGGCCTGGTTTGGGAACCACAGAATCTCGTCTGTGCTGTTTGCGGACGATGTGGTTCTGTTGGCTTTGTCAAATCAGGACCTTCAGCGTGCACTGGGGCGGTTTGCAGCTGAGTGTGAAGCGTCCGGGATGAAAATCAGCATCTCCAAATCCGAGGCCATGGTTCTCGACCAGAAAAAGGTGCTTTGCCTTCTTCGGTGGAGTGTCCTTGCTTCAAGAGGAGGAGTTTAAGTATCTCGGGGTCTTGTTCACGAGTGAGGGACGGATGGAGCATGAGATCGATAGACGGATTGGTGCAGCATCTGCAGTGATGCGGTCGCTGTATCGGACCGTCGTGGTGAAGAGAGAGCTGAGTAAGGGGGCAAAGCTCTCGATTTACCGATCGATCTACGTTCCGATCCTCACCTATGGTCATGAGATTTGGCTCATGACCGAAAGAACGAGATCGCGAGTACAAGCGGCCGAGATGAGTTTCCTCCGCAGGGTGGCTGGGCGCTCGCTTAGAGATAGGGTGAGGAGCTCGGTCACTCAGGAGGAGCTCAGAGTCGAGCTGCTGCTCCTGCACGTTGAAAGGAGTCAGTTGAGGTGGCTCGGGCATCTTTTCCGGATGACCCCTGGATGCCTCGCTGAAGAGGTGTTCCGGGCACGTCCCATTGGGAGGAGGCCCAGGGGAAAACCCAGGACACGCTGGTGGGACTACATCTCTCGGCTGGCTTGGGAACGCCTTGGGGTTCCTCCGGAGGAGCTGGGGGAGGTGTGTGTGGATCAGGAGGTCTGGGAGCCTTTGCTTGATCTGCTGCCCCCGCGACCCGACTCCGGATAAAGCGGAAGAAAATGGATGGATGGATGGATATTCTCTTAGCTGCTGCACTATTATAAATGTGTACCAAGCTGAGCCTTGAGCAGAGACTGTTTCTAATAGGCTGTGGTCATGACTAATGGATGTGCACGTGCACCAAGTCTTCTCACAGTGGAGAGTGGCTGCTGCTTTTACCGTGACTGCATCAAAATGAACAGTTAGCACTTAAAAAGAAATCAGAACACAACGTTACACTTATGGAAACTTTGCAATTAACCTGCAGCTCTGTTTTAACGTTAGCAGCTACATTCCATTCAAGTGCATGCTGGGACATTTCCGTTTCTGAAATTTTCACCCCAAAACGTCAGAAAGTCTGTGTCCAGAAGAACCATAAAATGCAAATTTAGCAGGCTCGAGTCTGCATGGAGACAATTTAAAGTTTTTTGAAACACAAGACCAAAGGCTTACCGGAGTGTTAGCTTTTCTGTATACGATGCTTAGGGTCCCATCACACATAGTACGACAAAGTACAACTCAGGGTGAATCATGGCGGAACAGCTCATACAACCCCTGGCAAAAATTATGGAATCACCGGCCTCGGAGGATGTTCATTCAGTTGTTTAATTTTGTAGAAAAAAAGCAGATCACAGACATGACACAAAACTAAAGTCATTTCAAATGGCAACTTTCTGGCTTTAAGAAACATTATAAGAAATCAGGAAAAATAATTGTGGCAGTCAGTAACGGTTACTTTTTTAGACCAAGCAGAGGGAAAAAAATATGGAATCACTCAATTCTGAGGAAAAAATTATGGAATCATGAAAAACAAAAGAACAATCCAACACATCACTAGTATTTTGTTGCACCACCTCTGGCTTTTATAACAGCTTGCAGTCTCTGAGGCATGGACTTAATGAGTGATAAACAGTACTCTTCATCAATCTGGCTCCAACTTTCTCTGATTGCTGTTGCCAGATCAGCTTTGCAGGTTGGAGCCTTGTCATGGACCATTATCTTCAACTTCCACCAAAGATTTTCAATTGGATTAAGATCCGGACTATTTGCAGGCCATGACATTGACCCTATGTGTCTTTTTGCAAGGAATGTTTTCACAGTTTTTGCTCTATGGCAAGACGCATTATCATCATCATCATAATTAAACCATTACTTAAAAAGCCATCACTTGACCCAGCTATCTTAGCTAATTATAGGCCAATCTCCAACCTTCCTTTTCTCTCAAAAATTCTTGAAAGGGTAGTTGTAAAACAGCTAACTGATCATCTGCAGAGGAATGGTCTATTTGAAGAGTTTCAGTCAGGGTTTAGAATTCATCATAGTACAGAAACAGCATTAGTGAAGGTTACAAATGATCTTCTTATGGCCTCAGACAGTGGACTCATCTCTGTGCTTGTTCTGTTAGACCTCAGTGCTGCTTTTGATACTGTTGACCATAAAATTTTATTACAGAGATTAGAGCATGTCATAGGTATTAAAGGCACTTCGCTGCGGTGGTTTGAATCATATTTATCTAATAGATTACAATTTGTTCATGTAAATGGGGAATCGTCTTCACAGACTAAGGTTAATTATGGAGTTCCACAAGGTTCTGTGCTAGGACCAATTTTATTCACTTTATACATGCTTCCCTTAGGCAGTATTATTAGACGGCATTGCTTAAATTTTCATTGTTACACAGATGATACCCAACTTTATCTATCCATGAAGCCAAAGAACACACACCAATTAGTTAAACTGCAGGATTGTCTTACAGACATAAAGACATGGATGACCTCTAATTTCCTGCTTTTAAATTCAGATAAAACTGAAGTTATTGTACTTGACCCCACAAATCTTAGAAACATGGTGTCTAACCAGATCCTTACTCTGGATGGCATTACCCTGACCTCTAGTAATACTGTGAGAAATCTTGGAGTCATTTTTGATTAGGATATGTCATTCAATGCGCATATTAAACAAATATGTAGGACTGCTTTTTTGTATTTGCGCAATATCTCTAAAATTAGAAAGGTCTTGTCTCAGAGTGATGCTGAAAGACTAATTCATGCATTTATTTCCTCTAGGCTGGACTACTGTAATTCATTATTATCAGGTTGTCCTAAAAGTTCCCTGAAAAGCCTTCAGTTCATTCAAAATGCTGCAGCTAGAGTACTAACGGGGACTAGAAGGAGAGAGCATATCTCACCCATATTGGCCTCTCTTCATTGGCTTCCTGTTAATTCTAGAATAGAATTTAAAATTCTTCTTCTTACTTAAGGTTTTGAATAATCAGGTCCCATCTTATCTTAGGGACCTCATAGTACCATATCACCCCAATAGAGCACTTCGCTCTCAGACTGCAGGCTTACTTGTAGTTCCTAGGGTTTGTAAGAGTAGAATCGGAGGCAGAGCCTTCAGCTTTCAGGCTCCTCTCCTGTGGAACCAGCTCCCAATTCGGATCAGGGAGACAGACACCCTCTCTACTTTTAAGATTAGGCTTAAAAGTTTCCTTTTTGCTAAAGCTTATAGTTAGGGCTGGATCAGGTGACCCTGAACCATCCCTTAGTTATGCTGCTATAGACTTAGACTGCTGGGGGGTTCCCATGATGCACTGAGTGTTTCTTTCTCTTTTTGCTCTGTATGCACCACTCTGCATTTAATCATTAGTGATTGATCTCTGCTCCCCTCCACAGCATGTCTTTTTCCTGGTTCTCTCCCTGAGCCCCAACCAGTCCCAGCAGAAGACTGTCCCTCCCTGAGCCTGGTTCTGCTGGAGGTTTCTTCCTGTTAAAAGGGAGTTTTTCCTTCTCACTGTCACCAAGTGCTTGCTCACAGGGGGTCGTTTTGACCGTTGGGGTTTTTCCGTAATTAATGTATGGCTTTGCCTTACAATATAAAGCGCCTTGGGGCAACTGTTGTGATTTGGCACTATATAAATAAAATTGATTTGATCTTGAGAAATGATTTCATCATCCCCAAACATCCTTTCAATTGATGGGATAAGAAAAGTGTCCAAAATATCAACGTAAACTTGTGCATTTATTGATGATGTAATGACAACCATCTCCCCAGTGCCTTTACCTGACATGCAGCTCCATATCATCAATGACTGTGGAAATTTACATGTTCTCTTCAGGCAGTCATCTTTATAAATCTCATTGGAACGGCACCAAACAAAAGTTCCAGCATCATCACCTTGCCCAATGCAGATTCGAGATTCATCAGTGAATATGACTTTCATCCAGTCATCCACAGTCCACGATTGCTTTTCCTTAGCCCATTGTAACCTTGTTTTTTTCTGTTTAGGTGTTAATGATGGCTTTCGTTTAGCTTTTCTGTATGTAAATCCCATTTCCTTTAGGCGGTTTCTTACAGTTCGGTCATAGACGTTGACTCCAGTTTCCTCCCATTCGTTCCTTATTTGTTTTGTTGTGCATTTTCGATTTTTGAGACATGTTGCTGTAAGTTTTCTGTCTTGACGCTTTGATGTCTTCCTTGGTCTACCAGTATGTTTGCCTTTAACAACCTTCCCATGTTGTTTGTATTTGGTCCAGAGTTTAATCAATCAATCAATTTTATTTATATAGCACGAAATCACAACAAACAAACAGTTGCCCCAAGGCGCTTTATATTGTAAGGCAAGGCCATACAATAATTATGTAAAAACCCCAACGGTCAAAACGACCCCCTGTGAGCAAGCACTTGGCGACAGTGGGAAGGAGTTTAGACACAGGTGACTGTGAACAACCAACATCTTTTGCAACATTGCGTGATGATTTACCCTCTTTTAAGAGTTTGATATTCCTCTCTTTTGTTTCAATTGATATCTCTCGTGTTGGAGCCATGATTCATGTCAGTCCACTTGGTGCAACAGCTCTCCAAGGTGTGATCACTCCTTTTTAGATGCAGACTAACGAGCAGATCTGATTTGATGCAGGTGTTAGTTTTGGGGATGAAAATTTATAGGGTGATTCCATAATTTATTCCTCAGAATTGAGTGAGTCCATATTTTTTCCCCTCTGCTTGGTCTAAAAAAGTAACTGTTACTGACTGCCACAATTTTTTTTCTTGATTTCTTATAGTGTTTCTTAAAGCCAGAAAGTTGCCATTTGAAATGACTTTAGTTTTGTGTCATGTCTGTGATCTGCTTTTTTCTACAAAATTAAACAACTGAATGAACATCCTCCGAGGCCGGTGATTCCATAATTATTGCCAGGGGTTGTATGATTGAACCACAAAAACATCAAGTCAACGGGCAGGTGTGCACAATGCTGCTGCGACAGTTTCGTACATGCAGGAACACAGTGCGAGCCTCCCTGATGTGTAACCACATTACGCAGCTGCTGTGAAAATAAAAAACACATAGGATTCCAGTCCAGAACCACAGCTCCCCACAGCCGCTCCTGTCGGCAGCCACACCCCGTCAGTTCAATGCACACACCAACACTGTCTGTTTGCCAAGCCGCACTCATGGGGCACTTAAATTTCACATCCAGCTCAATGGCAAGCGTCGGTTGAGCATTTTCATGATGACAGTGTGAATGGCCACCTGCTGAGGGCTGTGAAATTAAAATTGTGAAATCCGAGGAAAATTTGCAGAGGGTCTGGGGAGCGCAGCCCTCCAGGAGCCGGGGTGTAGGGCCCGTGCAGCCACAGAAACCAAATTAATTTTCTATCTAATGATACATTTTCAGCATCTCAAAAAAGAAGTGCATATTTAAATGATCCTAGATTCAACCTTTCATTTGAACTGTCAATGATCATGTTGAAATAATAGAATATGACATGGAAGTAGGACGTGGAATGATTTTCAAACCATGATTTTTAAACCACATTATACATTTACTCAGAATAGTTAAACTGTATGAAATTCATGAAGACTGAAAAGATGGGGAGGTGATGGTCTAGTGGTTAAGTTGTTGGGCTTGAGTCCAGAAGATCATGGGTTCAAATCTCCGTCTAACTGGAAAAATCACTAAGAGCCCTTGGGCAAGGCCTTTAATCCCCTATTGCTCCCTGTGTGTAGTGAGCGCCTTGTATGGCAGCACCCTGACATCGGGGTGAATGTGAGGCATAATTGTAAAGCGTTTTGAGCATCTGATGGAAAAGCGCTATATAAATACAGTCCATTTACCATTCCATTTACTGTTAAAGCATTTCAAAAACCACGTATTTTGAAATAATGGTAAAATAACAGTGTTGCCAGAGTTACTTTGAAAAAGTAATCCAATTACTGATTACTCCTTGAAAAAGTTACTTTACTGATTACTCAATTGTAAAAGTAACTAAGTTAGATTACTAGTTAGTAGTTACTTTTTTAGAAACTTTCCCCAGCTGCAGACAACAACCCACCTCAACATGACAGTGATACCTGTTTTGCCAAAACTTACTTTATAGTCACCCTTTCTTGACTTCAATGAAAATAAATACTTGTTTTATCAAAAGTAAACTAAAGACCTCTTTCTTGACCTCATATTTAACTGTTGACAGCACTGTAACAGTAAAACTTGCCATTTCGAACCTACATTGTTTATAAATGTAACTATTAAATTCATTCTAGCATTTAAATTCTCTCTAAATATTTTACTTGTCGAAATTATTATTATTTTAAGTAGTATTAGTAGTTGTAGTAAAAAAAAAAAGGCTTCAAAACGGGACCTTTAATCCAGGGGTGTTGTGGGGGGGGGGGGGGCGGCACATCCTTGCCCCATGCCCCCATTCCATCTGGATTCGCCCGTGCTTTGGCGTTTGAGCACAAAGAATGGATAACATTTATTTATGCAGAAAACATGACCAGATTTACAGGTAAGAAAGTTTTATTGCGTTTTCACATCATGTGGTCCTCAGAAAGAGAGTTTAGGTGCATTTGAGTGGAAAATAGTGTTAGTTGTTGACGCGTTGCGGAGGATCAGCTGTTTTTAACGAGACGATACGGAGCGGCTCAGCTCAGAATTCTAAATAAAGGAGAAAAAAAAGCATCAAAATGTCTTTGTTAAGCTCAGTGCAGCTGTGCTGATCACTGCGCTTTAAGAGGTGAGGACGAGTCGAGCAGCTGCAAAAAACCGCGGATGAAAAGCTCACAGCTCGCTTAAAGTGGGCAGTTCAGTCGAACCCCGACCTCCTGCCCACGGACCAAGTTTAATGCTGCCATCGACCCACAATGCAAAAATAATAGTAACACACAGTGATTTGGATAAGTAACTTTAATCTGATTACTCATTTGGAAAGATTAACGCGTTAGATTACTTGTTACAAAAAAGTGGTTAGAGTAACGATGCCGGTAACGTGTCACTGAATATCAATAATGTACCTTATTGTAATAAAAGCCACATATCTGTGTGTAAATTCCTGTAAATCCACTCAAACCCAGTGTTTTTTTCCCAGTGAAAAAAGTCTACATTAATAAAAACTCATTTACATTCTTGTGTAAATTCATGTAGCCTAAATCCATTCAAAGCCACAATGTCTTTTTTTTCCAATGAAGAAAGTCTAGATTAATGAAAGCAAAAATAAGTCACATAATCTTTTCTAAAATCCTGTTTGAACAGCAGAATGTTTATTTTCCAGAGAGAAAAATTCTTACTGTGTTTCCTGATGGCACAGTTCGCTTTTCCCATTTATCTTTCAGGTGTGTTGATGAAGCCAGTGACAATTCCAGATTCTTGTCCTTATCCGACTTTTTCAAACCATCTTTCTCGTCATCTTCTCTCTGTCTGATGTCGCTCCGTGACAGACATGCTGCACAATTCTTCTTTTAAAATCTTGATAGCTCTAAAAGTTTGGGATGTCCACATGCTACGTTTAGCTTAAGCATCTCGCAGAAGCCACACAGCGTCACCATAGCAACCAACTAGTCCTACTTTATGACAACTGTCTTAACAGCCAGGCTTTGAGTGGCATTTGTTCTCCACATAAGTTCCACAGATCCGAGGAAAATGATTTGTATCTGTAACACACAGATCAGTGTCCAGACTTATAAAACTTGCACGATGTCGGAAAAAAAAAGAAAAAAAAAAGGATGCTTTGCGATAAGCATTTCAAAAACTCAGTGATGATCACGATTAAAGAGTACAACACTAACAACCCCACCAATGATGAAATCCGCAGAATCGCGCAGATCTGCAGTTTTCACAGCCCTGCTGCCGTGAAAGGGTTCAATGGGCTCTCACAGCGCACACTGTCTTTCAGCCATCGGTGTGCGAAAATAGTTGTAGCAACAGGTGTACGAGTTGTTGGAAGCAGCTGCGATTTTACACGTATTGCACACCATTCCTGCTTCTCGCGCACTTCGACCACATTCATACTATGTGTGAGGGGGGCCCTTAAAAAATTCTGGTCACCATTCTGGTCCTTTTGCTCAACCCAGCTCCATTTTTTGATGAACTTCAAATGTCTCACGCAGCAGACCAAAGGTTCATTAATTTGTTTTGTAGTTTTAGCACAGCACAGAGTTCATGGTCTAATCTGTAACAGCGTCTCTGACTGGCTGCTGTGTGGACAAGCAGCAGCACATTACATAATCCTTCAGTCTTGGTTTCATCACAAACCAGCTTATTCCAGGCATTTGTCATAAAATATTCCAAACTAGAGCACCCGTAGAGCACAAATGTACTAACGGATCAGACGCCGCTGTTGCACTAAACACTCTGAATGAAGCTCTCGTTGGATTTAATGTTGAATGCTAACAGTCTTAGCACAGTAGCGTCACCCGTTAGATCCACTTAATATATGATTACTTGAAAAATACACAGCTCGTAACTTTTAATGTCCAGAACAAAGTAAACCATTGGGAGGTGATGGTCTAGTGGTTAAGTGTTGGGCTTGAGACCAGAGGATCCTCGGTTCAAACCACAGTCTGACAGGAAAATCACTACAGACCCTTGGGCAAGGTGCTTAATCCCTGAGTTGCTCCCGGTGTGTAGTAGGCGGACTTCATAGAGAGGCGTGTTTGTGTGCCTTTCGTCACAGATAGAGCCACGCACGCTCCACCCCTTTATGCATTGAGTTCTGACTTTCTGAATAACCCTTCTTTTTCAGCTTGCAAACAATACGGTGCATTACTGCCAGCAACTGTTTGGGCTTGGAACATGAATTGATTCTGAATTATGTTATCAAAAATGACCCCGAAAGGTTCACTGCATTAAGTAAAAACCCAGATTTCTTGGAATTTCCGGAAAAATTTCCATCACTGTTGGACACACTTTACCATTCAACTGGATGGTAAAGTGTGTCCAACATTCAGATGTGTAATAGTACACAAACCTTTCGGCACCACCGTTTTTGTCCTTTTCAGGAAACATTTTTTTCCACAGGTGCCACTAATACCCCAGAAACCACCTTCCATAACCAGAGGTGGGCACAGTTCCACTAATCTACTAACTGCTAATTATCAAAGCTAATGTTTTCATTATCAGATTAGCTTTTCAGATAACTTTGAAAATCATCATCGGATCAATTATCTTCCATTAAATTTTGGTCCGATAATTTTTAGACCACTAATATATTATTGCAATCTTAGTGAATAAAGCTTTAACAGTAAACATTTTTAAAGTGTGATATCAAAGATTTTAGAGCCTACCTGTTAAATGTTTTGTAGTAGACATACAATTCTATTCTCTGCAATCAAAGGAGAGCTGGTTTCAGGAGAAACCGCTTCATCCTCTGCAATCAGATAACAACCAAAATGAGAGTATATAAAAAAAAAAAAATCTCTTGACACCCTACTAACTAACCAGCAATATCACCCTCATCCAGAGGCACACAGTTTTAACTTGTGGTTAAAATTTTAACCAAACTAATTTCAGACACGTTATTTAAATTAACGTCACATCTGCAGTTTTATAAAGTGAAAGCATCAGCTATAAGTTTTAGTTTTTAAGTACTGAACTAATTTTGTAGGTTTTAGTGTGGACATGCTGTCTCGGCAGTGCATCGTGAGTAATCTCAGTACATTCACGACAGGAGAGATGCATTTCAGACGCTCTGATCAGGCTCCACACAGACAACAGCATTAAACCCTTTGTATATTGTGCCTAAAACTCTTGTGAATATATTCTCTGGGTTTATAGACATTGTTATTGTGTTTGTTTTTTGTAAGAATGCCACAAGAAGGAATCACTGTGAGCATCAGTTGCTTAATGTTTGCTCTATAATGTCCTGGCTAGTGTCCTTTACAACACTGTTTGTCATCTTTGTTCCAGAGTAATATATATATATATATATATATATATATATATATATATGTCTGAAATTCAGTTTGTGTTTATTAAATTCAACTGCAGATGGCAGACACGGATTATTTGGAAAATTGTTTTGGCAAGTTTACACGGTCTCTACTGCCATCTACTGGCCAGTAATGTTCATGGCAGTATTCGCCCTAAGTGTTGGGATATCTCATAAACCTTTTTTATCATATGAAAAAAATGGCATATTTTACAAAAGCACATTTATATGTAAACACCATCACACACCCCACATTAACATGTTTGTTTTTACATAGAATGAATGAGTCAACCAATCAGTATTAGCGGAGGCTCATTTTACTAATAATCCCTTTGGCATCTGTGTGTGTGTTACAAAACTTCAGAATTAGTGCATTATTTAAAATTAAAAGATATGTTTTAACTTTGTACAAATGACAGAACTGTCATTAATGTAGTTACTCTATCCACAATAATTTGATTTATAAATCAAAACTGCTTTATTTTCCAAAACCTCTGCCTCATGGTGGCACTGATGTGTGCAGTTAAGGAACAATGGCTGTTTTTGTGACAACCTGTGGTAGAGTAAAATACGTAGTAAGCAGGAGCTTCCTGCAGGGAGAACAGCGCATAAAGACAGAAGTGGTGATTCATTGTTTGGGTTTGTGATTGTGGTGTTAAAACTCAATTTTAAGAGTTATCGGTTAGCTGTAGGTTCCGATAAATTTTGGGGTGGTTTATCGGTTTAGGTTTATATTAGCTAACTTTTTGGTTAGCTGTGCCCACCACTGCTATTGACATGTTGAAGTTTTACAACTGAGCAGTGCTGTAAAACACCAGCTAGCTTGTGCTCTCACCTGCTTGTGATTCAGAGCAGCTTGCACTGAAGGTCGGTTCTCCATCTGTTGGGCCAGCCGTCGATTACGAGCACTGGCCAAATGCTGCTGTTGCATGGTGGCTCGAATGCTGACTGGAGTGGGCTGCTTGTTCTTCAGCATGTTAGTGAAGCTTCAAAGGCGGGAGGGGTAGGAGGGAAAAGAAAGGAGCAAGTAAAAGAAGGGGAAGGGGGTATACAAAGGAGGAGGAAGCAGGATTTCCACATCAAGTCATTCTCATTATGGATGCAGCCACACAGACTGTGGTGGCTCTTTTGTTCCACTGGGTGGCACTCAGTTTCTCTCTCAACAGCATGATTTAACACCAGAGTTTAGCATGTTGTCAAAACCAAGCAGACAGGTGAATAAGGAAAATGAAAGGAAAGCAGAGCACAGTGAAGAGCACAGTCTGCCTCTTATAGGCCTCCAGCTGTGCAGTGGGATGTCACGACGGTGCAGCAGCAGCAGAGGCCCTGGACAGGAGGAGTGCTTGTACACCCAGCCACTTACAGCATGGACCGTGACCTGTGCTGGGACCACTGAGTGGTCATCTGACAGGAAGGGTGAAGCAGGAAGGGGAAGGAGAGCACCATCACGTCCAAGCTTGGACTGGGTCCACAGTCTTTAGACTTGAAGTAGAGAGGAGGAATGGAAGATCAGAAGAAGAGGTTTCCTCTCTCCCTTTCAAACAGTATACTTCTAGGTGTATACTGCAGCAGGGAGCATGAGTGCCAAGAGTGGTCTGGGCCCACATAGCTTTACCCAGGATGACCACTTTCTCTGGATATGTGCACTGCTCAGACAAGGCATTTGACCCTTTCTGCACAGGATTACAACTGTGACCTGGCCGTGAGCCAACAAAAGTTGACTGTGCAACACCGCTGAGTGAGCAGTGCACACACCGGGCCCAATCACCTTCCATGTCAGGTCCAGCTTTCCGCAGAGAGCACTAGAACCTTCATAAGCCAAGGCTGGCCCTTGCATCTGGTGACTAACTGCTGACAGGGTGCGTGGCGCCTCACCGCTCATTCAGGGACACTTTGGTGGTGCTTTTCAGAACCACTTTTTGGGAGGAGACGGCACTCATATTGGTGTGCTCTGAAGATCCTAGAAGGGGGGAAAAAAGGGTGGGGTGAGAATCAAGTTGATGATCACTGCAGACACTTTCAATTTTCCCTGTAGGAGAAAATGCATAATGTGCAGCAAAAGTCACATAGGGTGGGATCAGAACTAGGGGATGCTACAACTGCATACAGCAGCATGTGGTACACGCCTTAATGCCTGAAGCCGTACAAGCCCCTTCATTAAGACTCAAAATTATGTAGTTTTATTTTTCAAAAAGGCAATGTCAACAAAGGTAAATCTACAAGGATGTAGGGGTGCAGGTCTTTTGAATTTAAACATTTGTTGGTTCTAGTTATTCTTTTTACACATTTAGAATTGGCTGGAAATTTGTTAAAGTGAAACAGGATAAAATAAATAATTCAAAATCTGTAATGTTTTTTAATCCAATGTAAGAGCCACAACATGAGCCAATGTAAGTATGAAGTACACTTCATATCTCATTATTTTGTTTTATATAACGGCTGAGTGGATCTTTGTCATTTCATTGGTGCTTTGTATGTCACATGACATGGATTAATTCATTCCATTTGCGTTGCTTTGCATTCTAAGTGCAAATCTGGTTCCATACATTTGGTAACATTGCACTCTGTGCATGCACACACACGCACGCTCACATGCATGTACGCTTGTCCGCACATGCTCATGCACACGCGTCCACACACACGCGTCCACACACGCACAACATAAATCCACAGTACTGTCTGGAGGCTGTTGGCAGGAATGAAAAGCAGGATTAATTTCTGATGGGGTTTTTTCCCGCTGCACTGAGGATGTACACAGTCTTTTCTTGATAGTACACGCACGCACAAGTGCCAACCAGGTTGCGTGTGTGTGCACACGGGAGACAATGACTCTCCTGAGGCATAATTTGATTGCGCTGACGCTGAATTTCTTTTCCTGATCAGGAGAGAGCAAACGAGCTTAACCCTCATCACCAACCGTTCCGTCAGCTCTGAAGGCCCCGCCCATTTGCTTCTCCTATTTATTGAATAAAGTTACATACAAGCATACAGGAGTGACAATATCACAAAACAAGGAAAAGACACAAAGTCTGGTCTCACGTTGATATGAATACTGTTTATGGCTTTGAGCCCTCAGTCTCCTTGGCTTCCCATAACAATGTCCAGCCCTGAACCTTGCCTTAATCTAAATTAAAACAAACTTAAACACTAAAAGACACAAAACATAAATAATGCATGGCCTGTGGTCTTACAGTTTTTCAAAATGTGGTGGTGATGGACACGTAATGATCCTGACATTTACTTTGTCTTCTATTTCTGTAACTGCAGACTGTATGAAACCAACATATTTCATGTTTTGTGAGGTCAGCTTTATTTTTATTTATTTTTTGTTAATATATATCCATTCCTACATTTGAGGCCTGAAGCATTTTCCAAGAAAAACAGGTTGGGACAGGACAGTTTACTGTTAATGGAAGAATTAGTTAATATTTACAGTCAGTTTGCTTGGGAAATGTCAGAGGATGAATACATGAACATTTCCAACTCACTGAATATTTCGTAGACTTCATTTACATCAGTCATTCAGAAATACAAACACTGTGGTACTTTATGGTAAATCTGTGTCAGGTAGGCAGTTATCAAAAACTAAATGTCCATGCTGGAAGGAGACGAGTGAGGGAAGCCACCAAGACAACGTTGGAAGAATGTTTGGCTTCTGTGGGTTTGAGTGGAGAATCTGGGAATATAACAACATTTTTATTTTATTTTACATACAGTCCCTACTTTTTTTATTTGTGGTTGTTTGTTCCATTTCTGAAATTAAAGAACTGCTATAAGGACAAGCGCTAACATTTTGTTTTTTCAAACTTTGTGGTAGAACAAACACAAAAACCAAACTCTTAAAAAGAAGGAAAAAATACACAAAGGTGCAGAAAAAACTGAACAATGCAGACTGATTTGACTCATGATTTTTGAAAATAGTAAGGGGTAGTAACTTACTTTGAAATAAATGAAACTCAGAAATGCAGCCTAATAATTTTGAAAAATAAAAATCATCAGCTTGTATTTTTATGCTGAGTAGAGTTCCTTTCCTCTTTTTTCTCCTCCTCAGTCACGTTTTGTGCTTGAACATTAAACTACATTAAGTCATTCTTTGGAAAATAACAGCCTGTTAAAGTTCAGAGTTCTCAGCTGCTTTATGTGATTTCTGCTTCTGAACATCACTGCAGAGTTTCTACACATCAGGTTTTTTTTTTTTTTAAACACACGTGTGTGATTTTTATTCTGTTCATTCATATATTCTCATTTTAAGGAATTCTGACCAATTTATTTCATCTCATAATTTCAGTCTAACTATCACCGACACGTGCACACGGAGTGAACAGGACGAACCGTCAGAACAGTCCAGAGAGAAATAAAGGCAGCGACACAGTTTAGTTTGTGTTTTTTTTTTCCACTCTGTGCACAGCACTCCCTCCCCTCCCCCGCCCCCTTTCCTCTCCCTCCTCGCAGCCAGCCGACGAGCGCCGCGCGGACACACACACACACACACACACACACACACACATACACACGGCTGCAGTGATCAAACCAGTCCTAATTTTAAACGGCTTTAAGCAAAGCCACCTGCTATTTTTTCAGCGTCTTTTTCGAAAATTGACCGCTCAAATGACAGGCTGGCTTGCTGCCTAAAACCTTGGTTCCTGCTCCCGTGAGTTTTTAATCCCGTACCGTCCCAATCACGTGATAAATACCAAAGTTGACTCCCATCTCGTGGGATTCCCAAAAAATGTCACCCTCTACAATGAACACACACTCCATACAGTGGTCTCGTGCACACATTATCGTGTTTTCCGATTGTCCGCTGCGTGGAGAGTGGCGGAAAAAACCGAAGACGCTTTCTCGCAAGGTGCGACACAAGACATGATGTAAATAAGAAAACAAAAAGGCGGCGGTTAGGTATTTTGATCCGAGTGATGAAAATAAAGAATGTGAACGTTTTAAACCAAAAAAAATGCCACTTGTCCGATCGGACAACGATTTAGAGCATATTGCTTGTCCGATCACATTTTACACTTGTCTCGGACAATCGGATAAGCATTAATGTCGATGCCTGCTCTGCATGGATTTTATCGCCTGTATCACTCTCTGTCCATATGCACTTGATCCTCTGGTGTTATTTCTGGAACAGCCAAGCTGTCCAGAAAGCTGCCGATTTGAGATGGATCTCTGTTTGATTCTGAGCTATAAAGATAAGACTTTATTGATCTCACAGTGGAGAAATTCACGTTACATCAGCTCTTAAAAAACACACAAAATGAGTGTGTATGACTCTATCACCAGTTATCCATCTTCATGATGAAGAGGAGGACTTTCATAAAAAGAAGACAAATTGCCAGAAGGTACATCTGAGAAGCTTGGATTTGATCTGTTTTGGTGAAAGAAAATCCTTCTCTGCGCTACTCCACTATGAAGCTAAGAGTAGTGATGCTAAAAGCAAAGCTTGCACTGTGCACAATTTCTCCAGTCACAGCCACATAAGCCCATAACTTCTCCTGGGTCATCTGGGTGTCTTGGTGGCTTTCCTCACTCTTCTCCTTCTTGCACAGTCACTCAGTTTTTGAGAACTGTCTACTCCATGCAGATTTACCATAAAGTGCCATACTGTTTGTATTTCTATGTAACTGATGTAAAAAAGTCTGAAACATATTCAGTGGCAGCTTCACCATCAGAGAACCTCGTCCACAACCACCACAAAAGACTCCAAGCTGTCCATCCATCCATCAATCTTCTTCCGCTTATCCTAGGTCGGGTCGCGGGGGCAGCAGCTCAAGCAAAGCCGCCCAGACCTCCCGATCCACACACACCTCCCCCAGCTTCTCCGGGGGAACCCCGAGGTGTTCCCAAGCCAGCTGAGAGATGTAGTCCCTCCAGAGTGATCTGGGTCTTCTCCGGGGCCTCCTCCCAATGGGACGCGCCGGGAACACCTCTCCAGCGAGGCGTCTAGGGGGCATCCGGAAAAGATGCCCGAGCCACCTCAGCTGGCTCCTTTCGACGTGGAGGAGCAGCGGCTCGACGCCGAGCCTCTCCCGAGTGACCGAGCTCCTCACCCTATCTCTAAGGGAGCGCCCAGCCACCCTGCGGAGGAAACTCCTTTCGGCCGCTTGTACTCGCGATCTTGTTCTTTCGGTCATGAGCCAAATCTCATGACCATAGGTGAGGGTCGGAACGTTGATCGATCCGTAAATCGAGAGCTTTGCCCCCCTACTCAGCTTTCTCTTCACCACGACGGTCCGATACAGCGACAGCATCACTGCAGAAGCTGCACCGATCCGTCTATCGATCTCACGCTCCATCCGTCCCTCACTCGTGAACAAGACCCTGAGATACTTAAACTCCTCCACTTGAGGCAAGGATACCCCACCGACCTGAAGAGGGCAAGGCACCTTTTTCCAGTCGAGAACCATGGCCTCGGATTTGGAGGTGCTGATCTTCATCCCGGACGCTTCACACTCGGCTGCAAACCACCCCAGTGCACGCTGAAGGTCCTGGTTTGACGAAGCCAACAGGACGACATTATCTGCAAACAGCAGAGATGAGATTCTGTGGTTCCCAAACCGAGCCCCCTCTACACCCTGGCTGCACCTAGAAATTCTGTCCATAAAGGTAATGAACAGAACCGGTGATAAAGGGCAGCCCTGGCGGAGGCCAATGTCAAAGGCTTGACATACTAGCGGCAATGCGAACCAAGCTCCTGCTGCGGTTGTACAGGGACGGGATAGCCCTTAGCAAAGCACCCAGGACCCCGTACTCCCAGAGCACTCCCCACAGGGTGCCCCGAGGGACACGGTCGAACACCTTCTCCAGATCCACAAAACACATGTGGACTGGTTGGGTGAACTCCCATGGACCCTCGAGCACCTGATGGAGGGTGTAGAGCTGGTCCAGTGTGCCGCGACCAGGACGAAAACCACACTGCTCCTCCTGAATTCGAATTCTCCTCTCCAGCACCCTAGAATAGACCTTACCGAGGAGGCTGAGGAGTGTGATTCCCCAATAACCATCCATAAAGCCAGTAAGCCCCAACTACGGCGAACAGTTTTCTTATCTAGGTTGCTTCACCAACAACTCAAAATATTTAGGGCCCGAGTAGGCAACGTCCTACGAGGACCCTATTGTAACTGCGCTGTTTATAATTAATAATAATAATAATGATAATATTATTCTCACTCTTGAAATCAAAATTTCGGCCTGTTCCCGTGCTCAAAAACTCACCAAACTTTCCAAAGTCATCCGGCCGGATCCGAAATTCGATATTTTGGGGGCGTCGCACAGGGTCGCAGCGAAATCGCGCCCCCTACAAATTTTTAAAAACCCCTCCGCATTAGGCTTTTTTCGTCGTAGCCTCACGAAATTCGGTACACATATTTACCATGCCAGGATGCACAAAAAAGTATCTTACTGTCATGGTGAAATATCGACAGGAAGTCAGCCATTTTGATTTTAAGTTTCGATTTTGAGCAAATTTTTGCCATTTTTGGCCATTTCCACTACTTACATTTGAACGAACTCGTCCTAGGGATTTCATCCGATCGTCTTCAAATTTGATCAAAAGTTATCAAAAGATTCTAATTAAGTCAAAAGGCGTGGCTGCTAGGGGTCATCAAACTTTGGCGAGCTTTTCGGAGCATGTCATTTCACTTTGAACAGCTGTCACGCCCACATACTTCATCGTAGATCCTTCAAACTTGCTGGACATGATGAAGGCTCTGCCCTGAACGTCTACATATCTTATGTTTCCACCTCCGCCATAGCGCCCCCTGGTGGTGGCGGGAAATGTCCTATTTTTACTTTAAGAGGTCCTGATGTCACATACGTAACCCAATCAACTTTCTACCACTTCTAAAACATGCAGAACAAGTTGGTGAACGTAGACGATGATCGCCGTGAACTTACGAGTAACGGCTTCTGTGTGGCGGCGTACCGAATATCGCCCTTTCACCATGAAATTACCTTCTTCCTTTTGACGGCTTTAATTTTGTCATATCATCATGAAAATTAATACACAGGTCAAGCATGACAACCTCCTACAATTCATAGGGGCATCGCCCGTGGGCGGGGCAAAATGCCTCAATAGCACCCCCTTGAAACTTTCAAAAACCCCTCTCCATACGTTTTTTTTGTACTAGGGAGATGAAAATTGGTACAGATGTGTGACTTGCATAGACGTACAAAAAAGTCTCTTGCACCATGAGTCTACTCCAAACAGGAAGTCGGCCATTTTGAATTTTTTTCTCATTTTGAAATGATTTCCACATGTTGTATTTGAACGAACTCCTCCTAGGGATTTTGTCCAATGCACTTCAAATTTCTTTGACAGCATACAAAGATGATACTGACCAAAAGTTATCGAAAGCTTTTCTCTATGTTGAAGGGTGTGGCCGCTATGGTGCCGCCATTTTGACCCTTCGCCATGGAACATCAAGTCATGATAACTCCTTCATGCTTTGCCTAATTGACTTGAAACTTCACGTGTATGATGACGGTTGGCCCCTCAACACACCTGGCCCCTCTGTTTGTACACTGAGCACCCCCTAGTGGATGAACCATCAACATGTGATAACTCCTTCATGCATTGTGTGATTTCCTTGAAATTTGAACTGTGGGATGAGTGGTTGCCCCTGTACGCACATGCCCACATCTGGTCACAACAGAACACACTGCCCTGGGTAGGCGGTCGCGCGGAATGAGGGCCCGTATATGACTGCTTGCAGTCCTAGTTAGTTTTGTGTTTTCTCCCCCCTCCCTCCTAACATCTGCTTCCTAATACTCTGGACCACAAAATAGTTCCTTTGCAGTGACCCCATATGGCCTTAGTGTTTTTTTTTTTTTTTCTTCAAGAAAAACATTTTTGTAATTTATTTGGGAACTAAGAACTTTTAAATAAAATTGGAAATAGGTACATATAAATGAGTATTGGCTAATAGGTTTTGTTTTTACATTAGACTTATTTCGTTATCATTTTTATATAATAATATCATAATAATTGATTAATTAACTAATGATATATTTATATCCATCCATCCATTTTCTTCTGCTCTATCCGGAGTCGGGTCGTGGGGGCAGCAGCTCAAGCAAAGCCGCCCAGACCTCCCGATCCACACACACCTCCCCCAGCTCCTCCAGGGGAACCCCAATGCGTTCCCAAGCCAGCCAAGAGACATAGTCCCTCCAGCATGTCCTTCCCCGGTGCCTCCTCCCGATGGGACGTGCACGGAACACCTCTCCAGCGAGGCGTCGAGGGGGCATCCGATAAAGATGCCCGAGCCACCCCAACTGGCTCCTTTCGACATGGAGGAGCAGTGGCTCGACTCTGAGCTCCTCCCGAGTGACAGAGCTCCTCACACTATCTCTAAGGGAGCGCCCAGCCACCCTGCGGAGGAAACTCATCTCGGCCGCTTGTACTCGCGATCTCGTTCTTTCGGTCATGAGCCAAATCTCATGACCATAGGTGAGGATCTGAACGTAGATCGATCGGTAAATCAAGAGCTTTGCCCCCCTACTCAGCTCTCTCTTCACCATGACGGTCCGATACAGCAACCGCATCACTGCAGATGCTCCCTCGAACTCCCATGAACCTTCGAGCACCCGATGGAGTGTGTGGAGCTGGTCCAGTGTGCCGCAACCAGGACGAAAACCACACTGCTCCTCCTGAATCCGAGGTTCGACTATCGGTCGAATTCTCCTCTCCAGTACTCTGGAATAGACCTTACCGGTCTATTTATATCCTCATTTATTAAATCAAAATTGATTAATTAATGATATATTTATGGCCTCATTATTATTAATTCTTAGTTTTAAATCTGTTTTCATTGACACCCACAGGGCAACGTCACATCCTGCCAGTAATGCGGCTGCAACGTATGAGGCCCGCCCCAAGTGGCTCCCTCGCCTAACCCTAACCCTAACCCGTGCGCGCAAACATATCCAGCCACCCTCAGACAAGTAAAAAATAAATAGCCAATAAAGGCAACATTACTAATCCTGCATTAAAGGAAGAAAAAGGTGCCACGAAGAGTCACGTGAACTGAGTGGAAACTTTCACTCTTAATGTCTTAAACTAACGACATTAGCCATTAGCAGTTAGCCGCTATCTCCTGTTAGCCATCTGCATCTCAGAAAAGGTCCATGTCCTAAGGCTTTAGATTCTTCTGGATAAAAGTCAATTGCTACAGATGGTTCCTCGAATCATTTTTCTTTTCCTGTCGACAGGGCGATGCGGAGAACCAGGGGAAAGACGATCCCAAATTTAATCCCCTGGCAGTTCCGCAGGAGCTGCATAGCCTCCGTAAACGCCGCTCTCCTCTTAGCCACCGTGGCAGTGTAATCAAGAAAGATACTCACTTTCTTGCCGTGGAGGGTCAGTGAGGTTGTGCGGGCAGCTTTGCGAAACACCATCTCTCTCTCCTGAAAATAGTGAAATTTCACTACCGTAACTCTCGGGGGCTCTCCTTCACCGAGTGGCGGCTGCAGGCCATGGTGGGCCCAGTCTGAAGTCGGAGCAAAGTTGAGGCCCAGCAGCTCCTGCAGTAGGGCTGTGCAATTAGGCGAATTTCGATTGCGATATCGATATTTCAATCAATCAATCAATCAATTTTTTTATATAGCGCCGGGATTGGCCTTTCATCAGGCCAATCCCTCAACGTGTCCCAAGACGCATGACGTCAGACGCGTCACTTCGGAAGCGGCAAGGGGGCGGGATTGCTACGTCACACTCTGGCTGTTTCCACAACCTGAAAAAAGTTCAGTGATCGCCTTCTTAAATTTGCGTCGCCTGAACCACAAAAAAGCTTTAAAAAAACAGCAGTAGAACGATTCTCCCATCACCCTGCTGGGAGAAGCTTTTTTTTCAGCTACTTTTCAGAGTGACGCCGACCGAGGGAGGACTGTCGACTTGGTGGGATATAGATCGAACCGCAACAGCGAGCCAATCCGTACGGAGAAGCCGGCCTTCAGGCATCATTCCTGGGCAGAGCGAGGCAGGCAGCCGGGGTGATGGAGCAATTCAATTCAATTCAATTCAAATTTATTTATATAGCACATTTAAAACACAGCTGCAGCTGACCAAACTGCTTCACAATAATAGCAATACAAAAGTGTAAAATATTAAAGGAAAAGAATAAATAAATAATCTAAAAATACAGAGCAAAACAGCAGAGCAAAGCATACACCACTTAGCCAGTGTTGAAAGCCAGGGAGAAGAGATGAGTTTTCAGTCTGGACTTAAACTGTCCCACAGACTCTGAGGAACTGACAGTCAGCAGAAGATCGTTCCAGAGTCATGGTGCTGCGACAGAAAAGGCTCTATCTCCTCTGGATTTAAGCCTGGCTTTAGGAACAGCTTTAGGAACGGCTGCAAGAGCTCACTCAGATACACTGGGCCTATACAGTGCAGACACTTAAAAACAATCAGCCAAACTTTATATTTAACACGAAAGCTGACGGGAAGCCAGTGTAAGGTGCAGAGCACAGGGGTGATGTGCTCATGCTTCTTTGTTTTAGTCAAAAGGTGGGCTGCAGCATTCTGTCATGCTTCTTTGTTTTAGTCAAAAGGTGGGCTGCAGCATTCTGTACACTCTGCAGGCGCTGCAGGGAGCGCTGGTCCAGCCCAACGTAGAGAGCATTACAATAATCCAGACGTGACGTTATAAATGCATGGATAGCTCTTTCAAAATAAACTCGAGTAAAATAAGATTTAATCTTGGAAAGAGTCCTCAGCTGGAAGAAGCTGGCCCTGATGACAGAGCTGATGTGCTTATCAAATCTGAACAATGGGTCAACTATCACCCCTAGATTTTTTACAAAAGGGCGGCAAAAAGTGGACAGAGGACTAATAACACTGTCTTGTCCTTGTAGAGGGTTACTTCGCCCGAACACTAAAATCACAGTTTTATTTTTATTAAGATTCAGAAAATTAGCTCTCATCCAGACTTGTACATTAGAGCAGACCCACTCAGTCCGAAATCTCCCACTTTTTGGATATATGCGAAGTCCCAGTTTGCCCAACGGAGTTTAGTTCTGCAGCTTTATCGAGGTGAGAATAATGTAAAAATAAAACGTGATGTTTACTGAACTGCTGTGAAAGTTTAATGATCGGCTAACATTAGCTTACCCTTTTAGCACAGTTGATCTGAGTGAACGCTTTAATTTGTAAATGGTTCAGTCTTTTTTATTTTTACCAAATAAAGCTACAGCTTTTTTCAGACACCACAAAAGCTTAACTTTAAATAACCTATATTTTCGGGTGTTTTTTTTTCCATCGTTTTTCCCCGTTTTTTTTCCCCCTTTTTTATATATAAACTGTTTAGTGTTTGTTTATGTTTAAAGAAATATTTTTATTTGTCCTAATCAGGAACATTTGCTGTGCAGACAACCAAACTTCCATTGATGAGCTGAAAACCACGTCCAGTTGAAAGAAACAGCAACAGAGTTCAAAGCTGCAGAAGAGACCTTCATCTGGTCCCGAGAATTCAGCGTAACATCACCTGCTTCTAAATAAAAGGCTCTTTCAACAGCAACTATTTTATTATTTTTAAAAAAGCTGTTTCATTTTATATTTTAACAATAAATTAATGGATAAATTTCTCCAAAAGGAGAACAGGAGACGTGGTCAAGGGAATGATGACAAAACACAAACTAATGAACATAAATTGAACCAAAACAATGCAGCCGCACTATGTCCTAGTAGCACAAGTCAGGGAGATGCCCAAAGACATTGACCAACTGGTCAGTGACAACAGGGAAGGGAGAGGAAAACAGAAAATAATATATAATATGATATTTTTAATATTTCTTTTATTCATTTTATGAATTATACAGGTAAGGTACAGTACATTTTCAATTTGGAGGTTTTGCGCACATTGTCTATAACAATTTTTTTTTTAGAGTGAGAGAAATGCTGAATAAACGCATTGTGTAACTAAAAATGAATAATCGTGACTTCAATATTTACCTAAATAATCATGATACTGATTTTTTTCCATAATCAAGCAGCCCTATCCTGCAGTATCTTAGCCATAGCCTGTGTAGGCCGCTAGCCTCCATTGTTCTCAATTCCCTCCTCTATCCCAATAATGCCAGCGTTACATGGGGGCTGCCATCCTTCCAAGTCGTCCAGCTTTAGCTGTAGCGTAGTAACCTCCGACTTCAGCCGGCCGACATCTCCCTCCAGATTCGTCGTCTTATCCAAGAACATGTTCAGTCCCGTCTTCCAGATCCTTCACCTGAGTTTCTTGTTTCGCCATATCGTCCCGTATAGAATCGATTTTGGCATATAAATCATGCGTGCATGAATGACAGTATCTTGCTCTCACTTCATGCGACAGCCGCCATCACTTCAGATAAGTCTACAGCCTCACTGCTCGAGGCTCTAGCAGCGGTTATACTAATTGCAGGGATGAGATTGGCAAATTCGATTTTCAGAGGAAAATAAGCCAGGGTCCAGGGGCTGCAGGCCCCAGCGGGTCCAGGGTGGAGCCAAAGCATTTTTGCTGTTTTAAAACATGTAAATTGCACTAAAATATTAAAAACTACTATAAATGCCAGGTGTTCATATCTATAATTCAAACTGTAAAACCTTACTAAGACCATCTACTGTACATGTGTATTTTTGTGACCAAAATATTTTTTCATAACTAGACTTGATTTTCTGCATTCTCCACTTTCAGCATCGCACACTCGTCAACAAACATACATGTACATGTATATCCTCAAATACATGTACATGTATAATTCAATGTTCCATGTCCATTGAACTGTCAGACCATATAAGGTTTATATTTAGTCGATGTGATCTCCACCTATAACACTGTATCACAAGATCATACTGGACTAATTATATATGAGGACTGTTTCACTGCGTCGCATCATTTCATAAAAGTGCTCTCGCGCGCGCTTGCTCTCTCTCTCTCTGTCAAAGCAGTGTGTTTGTTTTTAAAAAAAAAAAAAAAAAACAGTTTTGTTCGCTGGCTGGTCTACGTGCGGCGGCCGGCTGCTGTCTCTCTCTGCCCGGTGTGAGTGGCTCAGCACTGCCCTTACACAGCTCCTTCCCAGCCACAGTCTCTGGAAGAAGTCCGCACTTTCTTATGTGTGACTCGCAATGAGTGTTTCGCTTTTTAATTTTCGCTTTTTTGGGCAACACACAATGCTTCACAAACACGGGAACTCAAATAAAATAATAATAATAATACATAAACCAGTGACTGTGAGGCTGCATGTTCAGCTATTCATTTTTATAAATGAATAAAAATGGTTAAATTTTACAAGTTGGGGAAAACAAAAAACAGAAAGCCACATCCCATCGCCATTTCAGCAAAATGTCAAGACTTTGACTGAGCTTCTGACACCAGGAAAGATCCAAAACTTGTAAAGATGTAAAAAAATAAATAATTACCCAGAAAAACAGAAAGGGATACACTAAATTTGACAGTCTCTGTGATGACGCAGTGACATTGTGCCATTACTTACGGAGAGCCCTGGACTGTTAATGTTTTCAAACACAAAAGTACTTTTTATCCGATTACTCGATTAATCGCCAGAATAATCGATAGAATACTCGATTACTAAAATAATCGATAGCTGCAGCCCTACCTGGTTGAATAAAATATATGGGAGAGTGAAAAAAATTAAGAAATTTTCAAAATTTTCCATATAAAGTTAATTCATGTTTACCTAATTTTAGTATAATCCCTTACAGTGTCAGAGAACTCAGTGGATTGTCCCCATCAAAGGAGGCGTGAAGTGTTCGGTGTAGAGCAGAGTTCAAGTTAACACAATGGTGTGAATGACTAATACTGATTTTCACCATCAGTTATAGTAATAAGAAATGCAGACCGGACAAATTTTATTTGGCTCTGGACTGGGGTCAGAAGGCGTTTTATGCAAAATTGTTGATATTATTTTAATATCAATAGATATTATATAATATATATAATAATATATATTATTTTAATTTCAGAGCCGTATATATAAACCATACAGGAAGGAAAAATCATTTTCTGGTAATAATTATATTATACCAATTGTTGTTACTGCTGCCATGCATATTTGAAGATGTTCTTTAACTGATAATGACTGGGGTCAGAAGGGGTGCAGACCAGATGCCAATTTCAACATCATCAAGATGAACTTTTTAAACTCCCTCTGGTCTGTCATTGTATCAAACATTACCCTCTGGTCGGCCTCATTTGTATTTGAGCTCAGTGCTCCAAATGTTGTGAAAAGTTATTATTGTATTGTAACTTGTTATTTTATAATGATAATTTCAAGATTATCAAGATGAGATTTTTCTGCCCACTTACACACCAATATTATCCTCTGGTCTGCCCTATTTGTAGTGTGCTCTGTGCTCCTAATGTGATAATAAAATACGTAATGCCCACAACTCCAGTTGGTCATAGCTGATGAATTTTGCTCCACTGGTCGGTTGGTCTTTGTACTAATTATCAGCCCTTAAGCCCCGGTCACAACCCACCGTGCGTTTTTTTTTCGCCATACGTTTTCTGCGGATGCCACGGCCACTACGTTTTTGTGAAAACGTACAGAGGCAGTAGCAAGAGGAGGGAGGGAGTACGTTCAACGCATGTCTCTAGGAGTGTAACGATAAAGAGAGTTGACAATAAAGCAGTGTGTGTGTGGGGTCGCTTTTCTATTTTTATGAGCGGGACCGGCGCGGCAGGTGTTTTTCGCCGTCGGCGATGCATGAGCACGTCCAACCTGCAGCGGTCAGTTGTACGAGTGTTTACTTGCCTCGAAAAGTTACAGCTAGTTAACAGACTGAAGCTGTGGTGTGTGTGTTGCTGACGTTTGGAAATAACGTCCAAGTTCAAGTGAGAAGCTGCGTTGTGCATGCAAGTCTGTCGGCCTCCATAGTATGTGGTGAGCGCCGTAATCCATACTGCCTACATACGGATTTGGTTAATTCCATAGTAAATGAATGAAAATGTGCTGCTTTGAATCCGTACTGAGGCAGTACTCACAACGTGCGTCATCAGTACTGCTGGTGAATCCGCAGCCTGACCGCAGCGAAAGTTCTGCATGCACTAAAACCTCTACGGCGTGTCTGCGTGCTCCTAAATTCGTACTGAGGCAGTACTTACGAAGTACGGATCTTCAAATTTAGCCCAGGTTTTTGCAAGTAGACTGCACGCACGTGCAAGTACGGCGGGTTGTGACCACGGCTTAACTGGTACAATGACGCTTCTGGATGGCTCTGGACGGCAATTAGTAGGACTCTCTAGCAGAGCCCGCGGCTTTAGCAGCCTGGTCTTACCGGATTTAGTTTTGCTCATAGCAGCTTCTGATCTGTCGTGAAAGGCGTGCAAATTGAAAACCAAATGGTTTGATGGCGCCGTATCTTGTGAGTTGGTCAGCTTTCTTTGGGATTGACCGAAAAAAATTCAAATGTTTGTGTAAAAAAAAAAAAAGTTCGCCCTGGTCAGGAGCGCTGCCAAAACATGTCTCTACATGTTATCGCTCACCAGCGCCCCCAATTTGTACAACATCTTACCTGTTTCATTATTATCAGTCCCCGTTTCATTAAAAAAAGTACTTAATTGAATCATATTTTGAGTCTGTCTGTTACATATAGTTACAGTTTATCCCTGTTTCATTATTATCATTCCCCATTTCACAATAAATAAATAAATAAAAGTAGGTACTTAATTGAATCATATTTGTAGTCACTCTGCTCCATTTCGTATTTTAGTATCGCCGTCTGGTCGACGGTTCTGAACGCAGCGTCATATCGACACGCAGGCTTTTGACCGTGAACTCGGGGCATATTATCCACTTCAGAGCCTTAAACCGTCTCTTCAGAACTCTAATCCGAATTATTTTTGCTGGGTCACGTCGTTAGCAAAGCACTTAGCATAAAGGCACTTCGGCTTGACGCCGCTAAACAACCCGTAAAAAAATTAACGTTTGTCTGAAATACTCACAGTGATGACGAGCGTCCAGACAGTTGTATCTGTGTTCAGTCAGATTCGCACTTTGATCTGGATTTTTGCGATTTAAATCTTTCGGCATAAACAAAATGGAACTGAGGGAAAAAAATGGAGAGATCTTCTTCTTCGTGTTTAATGGAGGTTGGGAAGCATCTTACACGAAGCATTGCCGCCACCAACTGGACTGGAGTATTGCTCAGGAGGCTAACGTTAAGAAATACCTTAGATATACATATGTCATATAATACACAAATAATGAATGTTTATGAGTTCAAGGGTACGAATATTCCTTGAACCAAAGACGAATTAAATATTCGTTCCATTGAAAGAATGTAAAAACATTCATTATTTGTTTTATATAACGGCTAAAATAGATCGTTGTCATTTGATAATTTATTAATTTATAAACAACAGAGAAGAGACTTACATTTTGGTGTTCCACTGCTGCTAATATGAAATATCACATGTGAAAAATAAAAAATAGTTAAAAAAAAATGCAAATACAGGTGATCATTAGAAAACGGAATATAAATGAACTGAAGAAATGTATATTTTCATACTTACCAAAATAATAGAAACATTTCAATTCCAATTTATTTTCATTTATATAGCGCCAAATCACAACAAGGTTGCCTCAAGGTGCTTCACACAAGTAAGGTCTAACCTCACTAACCCCCAGAGCAACAGTGGTAAGAAAAAACTCCCTCTGAGGAAGAAACTTCAAGCAGACCAGACTCAAAGGGGTGACCCTCTGCTTGGGCCATGATACAAACACAAATTACAGAACAGTTCACAAAACGAATATACAGGAAATGTTGCACAGGACGGTTTCTGGAACAGATACCACACCCATCTCTGGATGAAGCCGCACCTCAAAGAGAGAGAGAAAAAAAAGAGCAGAATCAAGCATCAGAAAGACAACAAATACAGTATAATTTGTCAGCATTAAGCAACAAGAAAAACAGAAGAAATACTAAGGTGACTAGCCCTAAGCTTCACTAAAAGACCCAGAATTTAGGTAAAGTTGAGGCCGCAGGCCACTCTGTTTACTAATAAAAGAGTAAAAAGCATAGTAACATACTATGCCATTATGCTAGCCATACGAAAGGGAAAATAAGGGGTGGTGGCCAAGTAGATAATGCGCTTGGTTTCAGTTCAGAAGGCTCTGGGGTCAAATCCCACCCCTGCTACATTTCTACATGTACGAATGTGATGTGGAGTTGCATTAGGAAGGGCATCCGGCGTAAAACCTGTGCCAATTCAACATTCAGATCCACCTTGGATTTGCTGTGGCGACTCCGAGTGCAAACAAGGGAGCAGCCGAAGGGACTTACTTTTTACGAAAGGGAAAATAAGTGCGTCTTAAGTCTGAACTTGAAAGTCTCCACAGAATCTGACTGTTTTATTGATGCAGGGAGATCATTCCACAGAACAGGGGCACGATAAGAGAAAGCTTTGTGACCCACAGACTTCTTATTCACCTTAGGGACACAAAGTAGTCCTGCACCCTGAGAACACAGAGCCTGGGCCGGTACGTAGGGTTTAATTAGGTCAGCTAAGTAGGGAGGTGCCAGTCTGTGAACAGTTTTATAAATGACAACTTTCTGGCTTTAAGAAAAATCAAGAAAAAAAGATTGTGGCAGTCAGTAACGGTTACTTTTTTAGACCAAGCAGAGGAAAAAAATATGGAATCACTCAATTCTGAGGAAAAAATTATGGAATCACCCTGTAAATTTTCATTCCCAAAACTAACACCTGCATCATATCAGATCTGCTCATTAGTCTGCATCTAAAAAGGAGTGATCACACCTTGGAGAGCTGTTGCACCAAGTGGACTGACATGAATCATGGCTCCAACACGAGAGATGTCAGTTGAAACAAAGGAGAGGATTATCAAACTCTTAAAAGAGAGTAAATCATCATGCAATGTTGCAAAAGATGTTGGTTGTTCACAGTCAGCTGTGTCTAAACTCAGGACCAAATACAAAAAACATGGGAAGGTTGTTAAAGGCAAACATACTGGTAGACCAAGGAAGACATCAAAGCTTCAAGACAGAAAACTTAAAGCAATATGTCTCAAAAATCCAAAAATGCACAACAAAACAAATGAGGAACGAATGGGAGGAAACTGGAGTCAACGTCTATGACTGAACTGTAAGAAACCGCCTAAAGGAAATGGGATTTACATATAGAAAAGCTAAACGAAAGCCATCATTAACACCTAAACAGAATAAACAAGGTTACAATGGGCTAAGGAAAAGCAATTGTGGACTGTGGATGACTGGATGAAAGTGATATTCAGTGATGAATCTCAAATCTGCATTGGGCAAGGTGATGATGCTGGAACTTTTGTTTGGTGCCGTTCCAATGAGATTTATAAAGATGACTGCCTGAAGAGAACATCTAAATTTCCACAGTCATTGATGATATGGAGCTGTATGTCAGGTAAAGGCACTGGGGAGATGGCTGTCATTACGTCATCAATAAATGCACGTTTACGTTGATATTTTGGACAATTGAAAGGATGTTTGGGGATGATGAAATCATTTTTCAAGATGATAATGCATCTTGCCATAGAGCAAAAACTGTGAAAACGTTCCTTGCAAAAAGACACATATGATCAATGTCATGGCATAGGGTCAATGTCAACGAGCAGATCTGATATGATGCAGGTTTTAGTTTGGGGGATGGAAATTTACAGGGTGATTCCATAATTTATTCCTCAGAATTGAGTGATTCCATATTTTTTTCCTCTGCTTGGTCTAAAAAAGTAACCGTTACTGACTGTCACAATCTTTTTTTCTTGATTTCTTATAGTGTTTCTTAAAGCCAGAAAGTTGCCATTTGAAATGACTTTAGTTTTGTGTCATGTCTGTGATATGCTTTTTTTTCCACAAAATTAAACAACTCAATGAACATCCTCCGAGGCCGGTGATTCCATAATTTTTGCCAGGGGTTGAACAAACAACATGGGAAGGTTGTTAAAGGCAAACATACTGGTAGACCAAGGAAGACATCAAAGCGTCAAGACAGAAAACTTAAAGCAATATGTCTCAAAAATTGAAAATGCACAACAAAACAAATGAAGAACGAATGGGAGGAAACTGGAGTCAACGTCTGTGACCGAACTGTAAGAAACAGTACAGAAACATACAGAAAAGCTAAACGAAAGGCATCATTAACACCTAAACAGAAAAAAACAAGGTTACAATGGGCTAAGGAAAAGCAATCGTGGACTGTGGATGACTGGATGAAAGTCATATTCAGTGATGAATCTCAAATCTGCATTGGGCAAGGTGATGATGCTGGAACTTTTGTTTGGTGCCGTTCCAATGAGATTTATAAAGATGACTGCCTGAAGAGAACATGTAAATTTCCAGTCATTGATGATATGGAGCTGTATGTCAGGTAAAGGCACTGGGGAGATGGCTGTCATTACATCATCAATAAATGCACAAGTTTACGTTGATATTTTGGACAATTGAAAGGATGTTTGGGGATGATGAAATCATTTTTCAAGATGATAATGCATCTTGCCATAGAGCAAAAACTGTGAAAACGTTCCTTGCAAAAAGACACATAGGGTCAATGTCAATGAGCAGATCTGATTTGATGCAGGTGTTAATCTGGGGGATGAAAATTTACAGGGTGATTCCATAATTTTTTCCTCAGAATTGAGTGATTCCATATTTTTTTCCTCTGCTTGGTCTAAAAAAGTAACTGTTACTGACTGCCACAATCTTTTTTTCTTGATTTCTTATAGTGTTTCTTAAAGCCAGAAAGTTGCCATTTGAAATGACTTTAGTTTTGTGTCATGTCTGATCTGCTTTTTTTCTGCAAAATTAAACAACTGAATGAACATCCTCTGAGGCCGGTGATTCCATCATTTTTGCCAGGGGTTGTAGTAGCAGAACTTTAAAATCTGATCTCACTGGGACAGGAAGCCAGTGAAGAGACACCAAAATAGGTGTAATGTGGTTGAACGTTCTGCTTCATGTCCAAAGTCTGGCTGCAGCATTTTGAACCAATTGGAGACCCCTAATGCTGGACTGTGGTAAACCAGAAAATAGAACATTGAAGAAAGCAGTCCTCGTAATATTTCTAATGTGGAGGTCAAAGGACAACATAGGATCAAAAATTACCATTAGGTTCCCCACTTTGTCAGTGTGATGTATGACACACGAGCCTAGGCTCTGCGAGGTGGGTGGAAGATGCAAAGCTTTTTATTCTCAACTCCCTGTATAAACATCTGGAGAAGCCACAGGCACATGCCGGACTCTTGTTTGCAGACTTCTTGTCGGCACTTAATACGATGCAGCCGTATGTTTTAGTACAAAGGCTGCGTGATGACTTCCACCTGCCTCACCAGCTTGTTTTCTGGATTTTTAATTTTTTATCTGACCGGGAGCAGTGGGTCTCTGTGAATGGCTGCCTCTTGGACTCTGTCGTGTTGTCCACAGGCTCACCACACGGGGGCGCTTTTTCGCCCCTCCCTGTTATTATGTATACAGACACATGGAAATAGAGACTCGAATGGACGTCACGTATGGGGCCATTATTGTAGCAAAAGTATTTGCAAATGCGTATTTTGATCCACAAATGCGTGTAGCAATCTGTGCATGCGTATTTTGATCTGTGCGCATAGCTGGCGCCACGAGGGGGCGTTTGGGGGCTATGCCCCCTCACGTAATCAACCTCGCCCCCTCGGATGTTAGAGTTATCAAAAAAATAAAAAAGAAAGAAAAAGAAATACTGAAAAATATAGCAAAATATTAGTTATTCAATAATATCACGTATTTAACAAATAAACCAAATTAATTAACTAAAGTAATTAATTTTAAAACAGATATGGTGTGTGTCTGTGTTCAAGGGATTTGATAGGTTGAGGGTTGCGCTTGTCATTGCGGCAGAGGGCGGTGCGTTTCCAACGCGTCGTGACGTCAGACGCGTCGCTTTGGAAGCGGCAAGTGGAGATTGCTACGTCACACTCTGGCTGTTTCCACAATCTGAATAAAGTTCAGTGATCACTGTCTTGTCGCCTGAACCACAAAAAAGCTTTAAAAAACAGCAGTAGAATGATTCTCCCATCACCCTGCTGGGAGAAGCTTTTTTCATCTACTTTTTGGAGTGACGCCGATCGAGGGAGGACTGACGACTTGGTGGGATATCGATCGAACCGCGACAGCGGGCCGACCCACACGGAGAAGCCGGCCTTCAGGCATCATAACTGGGCAGACCGAGGCAGGCAGCCGGGGTGATGGAGCAAACCCACTCAGTCCAAAATCTCCCACTTTTTGGATATATGTGAAGTCCCAGTTTGACCAACGGAGTTTAGTTCTGCAGCTTTATCGAGGTGAGAATAATATTAAAATAAAACGTGACGTTTGCTGAACTGCTGTGAAGGTTTACTGATTGGCTAACGTTAGCTTAGCCATTTAGCACAGTTGATCTGAGTGAACACTTTAATTTGTAAATGGTTCAGTTTTTATTTTTACCAAATAAAGCTACAGCTTTTTTTGGAGACTCTTTTTTTCGGGCATTTTTTCCATCGTTTTTTTTTTTTATATATATATAAACTGTTTGTGTTTCTTTATATTTAAAGAAATATTTTTATCCTAATCAGGAACATTTGCTGTGCAGACAACCAAACTTCCATTGATGAGCTGAAAACCACGAAGTCCAGTCGAAAGAAAACATCTCTGCTCTTCAAAATAGGACAAAAGTGTCTTCAGCAACACCACCAGAGGTCAAAGCTGCAGAAGAGACCTTCATCTGGTCCAGAGAATCCAGCAGAACATCACCTGCTTCTAAATAAAAGGCTCTTTAAACAGCAACTATTTTATTATTTTTAAAAAAGCTGTTTCATTTTATATTTTAACAATAAATGAACGGATCATTAAAAATGTCCACGAATCAAAGTCCAAAGACATTTGCACAAGTAGAAGCTCTCCACTTATTGTCTCAAATTCATATTTTAGAAATGACTCTGTCCCGATAACAACATTAAAGGTAATTACATATTTTGACGAAATTACAAGTTTAAATTACTATAAAAAAAAAATCATCATGAGGTTCATGTCACAGAAATCCTACTTTACAATCACACTGCAGTCATTCTTAAATTATTTCCTGTTGCATTTATAATAAACATTTGTATTTATTTAGTGTCTGTTTTTCTGGTTGAAATAAGATATAAATAATCTACCAGACTTTAAAAATGTACAAGTTTCCGTGTTATTTTATTTGTCTAAAAATAAATCTCTGAGGTTCCTTATGTTAAACAAGAAATGATCTAATCTGAAATAACAGGTGGTTTTAATTTACAGATGAAAGGTTTCTAAACAACCATTTATTGATTTATTTAGCTATTTTAATTACAAGTGTTCTAAACTTTTTTTCACAGTAATCAGAAATTTTGAGGTAACAACAACAAAAAATCATTTCCAATGATTTTTCATCAGAAAACTGCTCTCTAAATGAGCAGTCCTGTCACACTTTGTTTTGTACAGATCAGTGGTTTCTGCACCAGTCGGATTGGTCCAATCAATTTTGTACAGATCAGTGGTTTCTGCACCAGTCGGATTGGTCCAATCCATTTTGTACAGATCAGTGGTTTCTGCACCAGTTGGATTGGTACAATCCATTTTGTACAGATCAGTGGTTTCTGCACCAATCGGATTGGTCCAATCCATTTTGTACAGATCAGGGGTTTCTGCACAAATCGGATTGGTCCAATCCATTTTGTACAGATCAGTGGTTTTGTTCCATGAGTCTTCCGTGTTTTGGCCCGACACATCGTTCCTATTGGACAACGCAAAGGTACGGTTTAGCGTGGCGGCTTCTCTTGTCTCTCCTGCACTTTTCTGCTCTGGGTGTGAAATGTTTAGTTATTCCTCGGCCTCCTTTAGCAGTAATGGTACTTGTAATAAGTGTAGCTTATTCGTAGCTTTGGAGGCCAGGCTGGGCGAATTGGAGACCCGGCTCCGCACCTTGGAAAATCCTACAGCTAGCCAGGCCCCTGTAGTCGGTGCGGACCAAGGTAGCTTAGCCGCCATTAGTTCCCCTCCGGCAGATCCCGAGCAGCCGGGAATGCAGGCCGGCTGGGTGACTGTGAGGAGGAAGCGTAGCCCTAAACAGAAGCCCCGTGTACACCGCCAACCCGTTCACATCTCTAACCGTTTTTCCCCACTCGGCGACACACCCGCCGAGGAACAAACTCTGGTTATTGGCGACTCTGTTTTGAGAAATGTGAAGTTAGCGACACCAGCAACCATAGTCAATTGTCTTCCGGGGGCCAGAGCAGGTGACATTGAAGGAAATTTGAAACTGCTGGCTAAGGCTAAGCGTAAATTTGGTAAGATTGTAATTCACGTCGGCAGTAATGACACCCGGTTACGCCAATCGGAGGTCACTAAAATTAACATTGAATCGGTGTGTAACTTTGCAAAAACAATGTCGGACTCTGTAGTTTTCTCTGGGCCCCTCCCCAATCGGAGCCGCATGTTCTCCCTGAATTGCTGGCTGTCTGAGTGGTGTCCAAAAAATGAGGTGGGCTTCATAGATAATTGGGGGAAAACCTGGTCTTGTTAGGAGAGACGGCATCCATCCCACTTTGGATGGAGCAGCTCTCATTTCTAGAAATCTGGCCAATTTTCTTAAATCCTCCAAACCGTGACTATCCAGGGTTGGGACCAGGAAGCAGAGTTGTAGTCTTACACACCTCTCTGCAGCTTCTCTCCCCCTGCTATCCCCTCATTACCCCATCCCCGTAGAGATGGTGCCTGCTCCCAGACCACCAATAACCAGCAAAAATCTATTTAAGCATAAAAATTCAAAAAGAAAAATAATATAGCACCTTCAACTGCACCACAGACTAAAACAGTTAAATGTGGTCTATTAAACATTAGGTCTCTCTCTTCTAAGTCCCTGTTAGTAAATGAGATAATAATTGATCAACATATTGATTTATTCTGCCTTACAGAAACCTGGTTACAGCAGGATGAATATGTTAGTTTAAATGAGTCAACACCCCTGAGTCACACTAACTGCCAGAATGCTCGTAGCACGGGCCGAGGCGGAGGATTAGCAGCAATCTTCCACTCCAGCTTATTAATTAATCAAAAACCCAGACAGAGCTTTAATTCATTTGAAAGCTTGACTCTTAGTCTTGTCCATCCAAATTGGAAGTCTCAAAACCAGTTTTATTTGTTGTTATCTATCGTCCACCTGGTCGTTACCGTGAGTTTCTCTGTGAATTTTCAGACCTTTTGTCTGACTTAGTGCTTAGCTCAGATAAGATAATTATAGTGGGTGATTTTAACATCCACACAGATGCTGAGAATGACAGCCTCAACACCGCATTTAATCTATTATTAGACTCAATTGGCTTTGCTCAAAATGTAAATGAGTCCACCCACCACTTTAACCATACCTTAGATCTTGTTCTGACTTATGGTATGGAAATTGAAGACTTAACAGTATTCCCTGAAAACCCCCTTCTGTCTGATCATTTCTTAATAACATTTACATTTACTCTGATGGACTACCCAGCAGTGGGGAATAAGTTTCATTACAGTAGAAGTCTTTCGGAAAGCACTGTAACTAGGTTTAAGGATTCCTTCTTTATGTTCTCCAATACCGTATACCAACACAGTGCAGAGTAGCTACCTAATCTCTGTGAGTGAGATAGATTATCTCGTCAATGGTTTTATATCCTCATTGAGGACAACTTTGGATGCTGTAGCTCCTCTGAAAAAGAGAGCCTTAAATCAGAAGTGCCTGACTCCGTGGTATAACTCACAAACTTGCATCTTAAAGCAGATAACCCATAGGTTGGAGAGGAAATGGCGTCTCACTAATTTAAAAGATCTTCACTTAGCCTGGAAAAAGAGTCTGTTGCTCTATAAAAAAGCCCTCCGTAAAGCTAGGACATCTTTCTACTCATCACTAATTGAAGAAAATAAGAACAACCCCAGGTTTCTTTTCAGCACTGTAGCCAGGCTGACAAAGAGTCAGAGCTCTATTGAGCCGAGTATTCCTTTAACTTTAACTAGTAATGACTTCATGACTTTCTTTGCTAATAAAATTTTAACTATTAGAGAAAAATTACTCATAACCATCCCAAAGACATATCATTTTCTTTGGCTGCTTTCAGTGATGCCGGTATTTGGTTAGACTCTTTCTCTCCGATTGTTCTGTCTGAGTTATTTTCATTAGTTACTTCCTCCAAACCATCAACAGAGACCCCATTCCTACCAGGCTGCTCAAGGAAGCCCTACCATTAATTAATGCTTCGATCTTAAATTGATCAAAGCATCTCTTGATCTCTGCTCCCCTCCACAGCATGTCTTTTTCCTGGTTCTCTCCCTCAGCCCCAGCCAGTCCCAGCAGAAGACTGCCCCTCCCTGAGCCTTGTTCTGCTGGAGGTTTCTTCCTGTTAAAAGGGAGTTTTTCCTTCCCACTGTCGCCAAGTGCTTGCTCACAGGGGGTCGTTTTGACCGTTGGGGTTTTTCTGTAATTATTGTATGGCTTTGCCTTACAATATAAAGCGCCTTGGGGCAACTGTTTGTTGTGATTTGGCGCTATATAAATCAAATTGATTTGATTTGATTGGACGTGTTCTTACACGTGACTTTTGCTACAGTTCTGCCACGTCAGATCTGTGAATGCGTGCAGCGATTTGTGTGTCTGTGTGGAGACTCGTCTGTGCCTCTGTGGTTATACAGCTTCATACCACCAGAGGGCGCAAGCACCAATGACATCGCTCACCGCTGCCATTTTAAGCCCGGCTGGATAGACTGTATGGCGGGACGAACAGACGATGCAATGGAGTCTGGTACTTAATCGTTATATTATGATAACTTCGGTTGCTATAAGTTGTATTTTCGAAGAAATAATGTTAAAAAAAATCTACTACCTGTTAACAAGTTATGTTTTCTTGTTAGAGACACAAGAAAATATCTGAAGTCCAACAAATTAGCAGCTGGCCTTGGACCTGATTCACAGCACATAAGATATCATCAAGGATTTAGCTTGCACTCATTCCATCTTACTATCTACCAGACTTTTCTGCATATTCAAAGAGATGTGATGTGGTGGCAAGAAGTATTTCTAATGTGATAACTTTAACAGTTTTTTTTTTTTTCTTCAAAATACCCAGTTTATTGTCATTGCACCAAATGCCAGAGAAGTTCAGAATTTGCATAAAAATAAATATAGTTAGGTTAAAAATTGCTTTTCTTGTAGGGTCAGGATCTTGGATCACAGAGGAATGTGGAATCTGTAGCAAGAAATCTGGTTGCACTCATCCAACAAAATATGGATGCTCGTAGTTGTGAGGCAAGAGCATCCTTCAAACCCTCATCCAGCGCTGCCACCAACGTCAGTCCTCCACCCAGAGCAATTCCTGTCCTCAACCCGTTGTCTGGAACAGCCACCACCATGCAACCATCATTCTCAGCAGAAATGCAAAGGTTTTTATAGGGACTCAACACACACATACATTTACATGGGAAAAGAAAATCTTATATGATGCACAGTGCCCTCCAAAAGTATTGGAGCACTTTAAATAATACTGTAAATAATAAAACTGAATATTTACAGGTATTACACCTAAGTGTTCCATTACCTATGCAAACAGTCATCTTGGCTTTTATATTTGTAATTAATTTATATCAAGTTAATAATTTTAGAAACTTAAATAGATAGAAACATAGATCATTTCAGAACCATTTATTTATTAATTGTATTTGAAATGGCATAAACAAATTAAGATGTGTGACATACGAAGTCTTTCAGTCAAGCGGCCGAAATGGGCTTCCTCAGGAGGGTGGCTGGTGTCTTCCTTAGAGATAGGGTGAAAAATTCGGTCATCCGTGGGGAGCTCGGAGCACAGTCCCTGCTCCTTCGCGTTGAAAGGAGCCAGCTGAGGTGGTTCGGACATCTGGTAAGGATGCCTCCTGGGCGCCTCCCTAGGGTTCCAGGCACGTCCATCTGGGAGGAGACCCTGGGAAAGACCCAGGACTAGGTGGAGAGATTATATCTCCACACTGGCCTGGGAACACCACAGGATCCCTCAGAGGTGGTCAGTGTGGCCCGAGAAATGAAAGATTGGGGGTCCCCTGCTGGAGCTGTTGCCCCAGTGACCCAGTCCTGGATAGCGGTTGAAGATAAGTGAGTGAGTGAAATACCAAGTGTTCAATACTTTTGGAGGGGACTTTATAGGGTTGGAGCAGCCTTGTAGAGTTATGTCAGTGGACTGAATTGAATGAGAATATGCCCATGGTAACTGTAGATATTAATTTGATACATTATTGTCTGTCACAGATCTTTCCGGGTCTTTTCCGGGGAAAGAAGAGGTTTACCGCACCAATCACGAACAGCCACTTGCAAAATGCAATTTTTTGTCCTTCCCTCACCTGCAATTGTGACTCCAAAAGCAGATGAGGAGCTAAAGTTTTTCCAGGCAGGGTTAGGCATGAAAACAATGTCATTGCCTGAAGATGCATCTCATGATCAGGTAAGGTGCTATAGTGATTCGTAGCAAACCATAGATATGCTGTAAATTCACCAACGGTTCAGGCACAGTTTTCCATACTGATGTATTTAAGTAAATCCCTTGGCTGCTCCCTTGTTTTTACTTGGGATCGCCACAGTAAATCCTAGGGGGATCTGCTTTTTGAGTTTTACGCTGGATGCCCTTCCTGATGCAGCTCAAAATTACATGGAATGTGGTAGGGGTGGGATTTGAACAGGGAACCTGCTGCACTGAAACCAGTGCACTTGTTGGGAAAGTGAAGTACATGGACCCACGACAGGGGGCGTAAATGAACGGCCAATAGGAAGTCCGAATAAATAATTTATTCTGCAAATGTGCACAACAACCAAATATGGTTTTAGTCTGTCAATCAATCTACACAAAAGATGACGCGTGGGCAGGCCCGAGGGTAGGAGATGCCTATCCAGAGAAGAGCCGGGACCCACGAGGTTCCACCGCCAACGGAGACCTGCAACACACCGGAGCTGCCACAGGTTAAAGGTGGGTGTGTGTACACCCAGCAAACAGTCAGCAAAAATACAGTTCCTCTCCTGAGGGAAAAATCCACCACTCCCAGAAAACAGGAACACTGAAAACATGCAGTACCAACAGTATACTCAGAGATAATGTTGGGAAAGTGTCAGTACACGGACCCACAACAGGGGGCGCAAATGAACGGACAATGGAGAAAGTCAAATAACAAGGCTTTACTGTTGTGAACGTGCACAACGAATACAACCAATCATGGAAATAGACAACAGTCAATTCACAAAAGTGTCGTGTGTGTTATGAGTCGGACGCAGCTCGGAGAACCGACCAGCGTTTGAAAGACCCCAGTATGAAATAAGCAGAGCACGGTACAAAGGCTAACTGAATTTATACATAACAGTGATAATAACAAAGAGATAATATAACAAAAAGGTGCGGTTCTGGCGTGGTGCGCTCCCAGCAGCGTAACGGTCCGGAGCCAGAAGCTGTTTCGGACCCAAGGACCCCGCCGGACACCCCCCAGGTGGCCTCAACAACCGAGTCTGGGGAAAGAAGGAACCATTATGTGAGTCCACACTCTACACACAGAACACTTAAAGGTGTACAAACAGCAAACACTTCCTGGCTTGATTACTGATCAGCTTCCCAACCTGCAGGCATGGAACATCCCGTTCACAAAACTCCACCGCAGTGGAAGCTGATACATGACTAACATACAGCTCAATACAATAAGGTGTGAGGGACACCACATTACTGACTGTATAACTGTTAGTCACAAATTACGTACCTCAGGAAGTGTTGCTGACGAGCGTGAGACCTCACCCCCTACCTCTTCACAGGACCGTGCATCAACCTGGACATTTCTCCGCGTCCGCTGCTGATGAGATGGCTCCCAAGACGACGATCTCACCCATTGGTCACAAGGTCGGTCTCACTAATGCTCCCGCGACTTCCAGGCGTTGTGTAAACGATGTCTTGCGGGGACTTCCTGCACCGGTTCTCGTCGATCTTAGACGAGTATACTCATCTTTTCCCCGGATCCTGAGACACATGTCCGGCATGTCCGTCAGGTCCTGCAGCGGTTGTTGGGAGAACGCCTGTTTGTGAAGGGCGAGAAGTGTGAATTCCACCGCACTTCTTTGTCCTTCCTGGGGTTCATCATCTCCTCCAACTCCGTCGCCCCTGATCCGGCCAAGGTTGCGGCGGTGAGAGACTGGCCCCCAAACCAACAAGCCGTAGGGAGGCTGCAACAGTTCCTCGGCTTTGCTAATTTCTACAGGAGGTTTATTAAGGGCTACAGTCAGGTAGTTAGCCCCCTGACAGCCCTGACCTCCCCAAAAGTCCCCTTCACCTGGTTCGGATCGGTGCGAAGCCGCGTTCAAGGAGTTGAAACCGGCGCTTCTCGTCTGCACCAGTTCTGGTGCAGCCCGATCCTAGCCGCCAGTTAGTGGTTGAAGTGGATGCCTCGGACTCAGGGATAGGAGCGGTGCTCTCCCAGAGCGGGGAAGACCGATAAGGTCCTCACCCGTGTGCCTATTTTTCCGCAGGTTGACCCCAGCTGAACGGAACTATGACGTCGGCAATCGGGAACTCCTTGCTGTGAAAGAGGCCCTCGAAGAGTGGAGACATCTGTTGGAGGGAACAGCCGTGCCATTCACGGTTTTCACTGACCATCGGAACCTGGAGTACATCAGGACCGCCAAGTCCCGAATTCGCAGGTGGCCACTGCCTCCGCTCGTCGGATCCGGTACTTCGTCTAAAGGCGATATCTCGGCACTGAGGTGGAGACGCCGTCCTCCTGATATACCTCTGTGCTGAGTGGAACAGCTGTGTCCGGTGATGGGTGACAGCTGTCACCCAGGCTGCTCCCATAAGGCGGCAGCGCCCTCTGGTGCCTGGAGCCCGCACTCCAGGCAGGGCGCCCTCTGATGGTGGTGGGCCAGCAGTACCTCCTCTTCAGCGGCCCACACAACAGTGTGGGCAGGCTCGAAGATAGGAGACGCCTCTCCAAGGTAAGACCGGAACCACACGGCTTCCTCCGCCACAGGACCCCGGGAATACTGGAGCCGCCAAGTCCCGAACTCCCAGGTGGCCACTGCCTCCGCGTGTCGGACCTGGTACTGCTGGCGAGGAACAAAGAACAGTTAGATGGGGGCGCGTTTGCACCCAAGACTCCGAACAGCAGGGAAGTTACCTCCACCTCTCGTTGGAACAGTAATCCACAATCTAAGCACTAATCCAAAAGGATACACTCCGTCAGCTTTGATACGTTACCTTTCAGGTAGAAACGATATCTCGGCAATGAGGTGGAGATGCTGTCCTGCTGATATACCCCACTGATGATTGCTGTCAGCTGTCTCAGGTGATGGGTGACAGCTGTCACCTTGGCTGCTCCTGTGAGGCGGCGGCGCCCTCTGGTGCCTGGAGCCCGCACTCCAGGCAGGGCGCCCACTGGTGGTGGTGGGCCAGCAGTACCTCCTCTTCAGCGGCCCACACAACAGGACCCCCCCCTCAACGGGCGCCTCCTGGCGCCCGACCGGGTTTGTCCGGGTGGCGACGGTAAAAGTCGGCCAGGAGGGCCGGATCCAGGATGAAGCTCCTCTTCACTCAGGAGCGTTCTTCGGGACCGTACCCCTCCCAGTCCACCAGATATTGAAAGCCCCGGCCCATCCGTCGGACGTCCAACAGCCGGCGCACTGTCCAAGCCGGCTCGCCATCGATGATCCGGGCAGGAGGTGGTGCCAGACCGGGTGCACAGAGGGGCGAGGTGTGATGGGGCTTGATCTTTGACACATGAAATACTGGATGGATCCGCAGTGAGGCTGGAAGCCGAAGCCTCACTGCGGCGGGATTGATGACCTTGAGAATCTTAAACAGACCTATGTATCTATCTTGCAGTTTTGGGGAGGCCACTTGCAGAGGAATGTCCTTGGTGGACAACCACACTTCCTGCCCGGGGCGATACGTAGGGGCCGGGGTCCGCCGCCGGTCTGCATGGGTCTTCGCCCTCATCCGGGCCTTCAACAAAGCAGAACGGGCGGCACGCCACACCTGACAGCACTTCCGCAGGTGGGCCTGGACCGAGGGCACACCGACCTCTCCCTCAACCACCGGGAATAGTGGGGGCTGATACCCCAAACACACCTCAAAGGGGGAGAGGCCGGTGGCTGATGACACTTGACTGTTGTGGGCGTACTCGATCCAGGCCAGATGAGTACTCCAGGCCGCCGGGTGCGCGGCTGTCACACAACGTAGTGTTTGCTCCATTTCTTGATTAGCCCGCTCTGCTTGCCCGTTGGTCTGGGGGTGATACCCGGATGAGAGACTGACCGTGGCCCCCAGTTCCCGGCAGAAGCTCCTCCAGACGTGTGAGGAAAACTGGGGACCGCGATCAGAGACGATGTCTGATGGTATCCCATGCAGGCGGACGACGTGGCGGACCAGGAGGTCCGCTGTCTCCTGGGCCGTTGGGAGCTTCGGGAGGGCCACGAAGTGGGCCGCCTTGGAGAATCGGTCCACTATCGTGAGGATGACGGTGTTTCCCTGGGACGGCGGGAGGCCCGTGACAAAATCCAGGCCGATGTGGGACCAGGGGCGATGAGGCACGGGCAGCGGCTGTAGCAGTCCCGGAGCCTTGCGATGGTCGGCCTTGCCCCTGGCGCAGGTGGTACAGACCTGGATATAGTCCCGGACGTCGGCCTCCAGGGACGCCCACCAGAAGCGCTGCCGGACAACTGCCACAGTTCTTCGCACCCCTGGATGACAGGAGAGCTTAGAGCCGTGACAGAAGTCCAGGACTGCAGCCCGTGCCTCTGGTGGGATGTAAAGTCTGTTCTTTGGTCCAGTCCCGGGGTCCGGGCTTCATGCCAGGGCCTCCCGGACGGTTCTCTCTACGTCCCAGGTGAGGGTGGCCACGATAGTGGACTCCGGGATGATGGGTTCCGGTGGATCCGACAACTCCGTTTTGACCTCGTCTTCGTGTACCCGGGACAAGGCATCCGATTTCTGGTTCTTGGTCCCGGGCCGGTAGGTGATGCGGAAGTGAAAACGGCCGAAGAACAGTGACCAGCGGGCTTGCCTGGGATTCAGCCGCTTGGCGGTCCTGATATATTCCAGGTTCCGGTGGTCAGTGAAAACCGTGAATGGCACGGACGTTCCCTCCAACAGATGTCTCCACTCTTCAAGAGCCTCTTTCACCGCAAGGAGCTCTCGATTGCCGACGTCATAGTTCCGTTCGGCTGGGGTCAACCTGCGGGAAAAATAGGCACACGGGTGAAGGACCTTATCGGTCTTCCCGCTCTGGGACAGCACGGCTCCTATCCCTGAGTCCGAGGCGTCCACTTCAACCACTAACTGGCGACTAGGATCGGGCTGCACCAGAACAGGTGCAGACGAGAAGCGCCGTTTCAACTCCTTGAATGCGGCATCGCACCGATCCGACCAGGTGAAGGGGACTTTTGGTGAGGTCAGGGCTGTCAGGGGGCTAACTACCTGACTGTAGCCCTTAATGAACCTCCTGTAGAAATTAGCAAAGCCTAGGAACTGTTGCAACTTCCTACGGCTTGTGGGTTGGGGCCAGTCTCTCACCGCCGCAACCTTGGCCGGATCAGGAGCGACGGAGTTGGAGGAGATGATGAACCCCAGGAAGGACAAAGAGGTGCGGTGGAACTCACACTTCTCGCCCTTCACAAACAGCCGGTTCTCCAACAACCGCTGCAGGACCTGACGTACATGCCGGACATGAGTCTCAGGATCCGGAGAAAAGATGAGTATATCGTCTAGATAGACGAAGACGAACCGGTGCAGGAAATCCCGCAAGACATCATTAACTAATGCTTGGAACGTCGCGGGGGCGTTTGTGAGGCCGAACGGCATGACCAGGTACTCAAAGTGACCTAAGGGGGTGTTAAATGCTGTTTTCCACTCGTCTCCCTTCCGGATCCGAACCAGATGATACGCATTTCTAAGATCGAGCTTGGTGAAGATTTTGGCTCCATGCAGGGGTGTGAACACCGAATCCAACAGGGGCAACGTGTTGTGTGGGCCGCTGAAGAGGAGGTACTGCTGGCCCACCACCAACAGAGGGCGCCCTGCCTGGAGTGCGGGCTCCAGGCACCAGAGGGCGCTGCCGCCTTATGGGAGCAGCCAGGGTGACAGCTGTCACCCATCACTGGACACAGCTGTTCCACTCAGCACGGAGGTATATCAGTAGGATGGCGTCTCCACCTCAGTGCCGAGATATCACCTTAAGATAAAGGTAACGTTCTCTGCTGTACTTCGTACATTATTATATTGTCTTTCTTGTTGAGCATTGCAGGACAGCTGTTTACAAGAAGCCGTAGCTTCAGATAAGTACTCACCTTCCTGCAGCATTGTGATGTGAGGTGGAGGCGACTTCTCCCCTCCTCTGTGTTACTGGGTGCAGCTGCACCCACACCTGTGTGTTTACTGTTCTCTTGCCAGCAGTACCGGATCCGACGAGCGGAGGCAGTGGCCACCTGGGAATTCGGGACTTGGCGGTTCCAGTACTTCCAGGGTTCGGTGGCAGAGGAAATCCGGGTGGTTCCGGTTCGACGTGGACGGACGTCTCCTACCTTCGAGCCTGCCCACACGACACCAGTGGAATTCGGCTTAACCCCAAATTGTCAATTGTTGTATTAGTTGTGCACGTTTCACAACAGTAAAACCTTGTTATTCACCTTCTCCATTGTCCGTTCATTTACGCCCCCTGTTGTGGGTCCGTGTTCCTACACTTTCACAACACAACGGGTATCGGTTGCGAACCGTGATCTCGTTCAGCCCCCTATAATCAATGCATGGACGAAGTCCGCCGTCTTTTTTGCCCACAAAAAAGAAACCTGCGCCCATCGGGGAGGTGGAATTCCGGATCAACCCGGCGGCTAATGAGTCCCAGATGTAGGTCTCCATTGATTCGCGCTCAGGCCGGGAGAGGTTGTACAGCCTGCTGGACGGAAACTCACTGCCCGGAACCAAATCAATGGCACAATCATACGGACGGTGGGGGGGAAGTGTGAGCGCCAGATCCTTGCTGAACACGTCGACAAGGTCGTGGTACTCCACCGGCACCGTCCCCAGATTGGGCGGGACTCTGACCTCCTCCTTAGCTTGGGAGCTGGGAGGAACTGAGGAACCTAGACACACCCGATGGCAGGTCTCGCTCCACTGAACCACTACCCCGGACGGCCAATCAATCCGGGGATTGTGCTTCAACATCCAGGGAAATCCTAAAACCACACGGGAGGTGGCCTGAGTCACAAAAAACTCGATCACCTCCCGGTGATTTCCTGACACCACCAGAATTACAGGTGGTATCTTATGTGTGATTGGAGGGAGTAGGGAGCCATCTAGTGCTCGAACCTGCACAGGCGAGGTAAGCGCCACCAGAGGGAGCCCTATCTCCCTGGCCCATCTGCTGTCCAGCAGATTCCCCTCAGAGCCCGTGTCCACCAGTGCTGGGGCCTTCAGGGTTGAGTCCTCATACAGGATCGTAACTGGGAGTCGTGTGGCAATGTGGGTGTGTCCCACGTGAATGTCTCGGCCCACCCCTAGCCCAGTTTCTAGGGGCGGGCGTTGGAGTTTAACCGCTCGGGGCAGTCTCTCATATGGTGCTCTATTGCACCACAAACAAAACAAGCTCCGTGGGCCCGTCTCCTCTGTGCATCTGGTGCCCTAAATGTTGCCCTACTCGTGTCCATAGCTTCGTCAGCATGGGGAGCTGTGGCCCCACGGAGCGCAGGGGCCGTGGAGCGTGGGGAAGGCGGAGCGCGGTCGGAACCGGAAGGGAGAGGGACGGCGCGTGCCCGGCCACGCCCTTCGTCTCGTTCCCGCCGACGTTCTTCTAACCGGTTGTCTAACCGTATGACAAGATCGATGAGCCCATCTAAATCCCGCGGTTCGTCCTTAGCCACCAGGTGCTCCTTAAGAACCAAAGACAGTCCGTTTACAAAGGCGGCGCGGAGGGCAGTGCTATTCCAGCCGGACCTCGCAGCCGCAATGCAGAAGTCGACTGCATAGGCAGCTGCGCTCCGACGCCCCTGTCTCATTGACAGCAGCACGGTTGAAGCGGTGATCGAAGGGTGATCGAACACGGTTCTGAGCTCCCTTACAAACCCATCGTATGTCAGAAGGAGCCGTGAATTCTGCTCCCAGAGCGCTGTAGCCCAAGCGCGTGCCTCACCGCGAAGCAGGTTTATTACATAAGCAACTTTACTAGCATCGGTCGCGTACATGACGGGACGCTGTGCGAAGACGAGCGAGCACTGCATGAGAAAATCTGCGCACGTCTCCACACAGCCTCCGTACGGCTCTGGGGGGCTTATGTATGCTTCCGGGGAAGGTGGGAGAGGTCGTTGAACAACCAGTGGAACGTCTATGTTATGCACAGGATCTACGGCAGGGAGAGCCGCAGCGGCGCCCGGAGGGCGCGCTTCCACCTGCGCGGCGAGAGCCTCCACCCTGCGGTTCAGGAGGACGTTCTGCTCGGTCATCAAATCTAACCGAGTCGTGAAAGCGGTGAGGATCCGCTGCAACTCACCGATTACCCTTCCTGCGGACGCCTGCGCGTCCTGTTCTTCCATTGGCCGTTCAACAGCCGGTTGACGCCCCTCGGGATCCATGACGTTGGCCGAGATATCCTGTTGGGAAAGTGTCAGTACACGGACCCACAACAGGGGGCGCAAATGAACGGACAATGGAGAAAGTCAAATAACAAGGCTTTACTGTTGTGAACGTGCACAACGAATACAACCAATCATGGAAATAGACAACAGTCAATTCACAAAAGTGTCGTGTGGGCAGGCTCGAAGATAGGAGACGCCTCTCCAAGGTAAGACCGGAACCACACGGCTTCCTCCGCCACAGGACCCCGGGAATACTGGAGCCGCCAAGTCCCGAACTCCCAGGTGGCCACTGCCTCCGCGTGTCGGACCTGGTACTGCTGGCGAGGAACAAAGAACAGTTAGATGGGGGCGCATTTGCACCCAAGACTCCGAACAGCAGGGAAGTTACCTCCACCTCTCGTTGGAACAGTAATCCACAATCTAAGCACTAATCCGAAAGGATACACTCCGTCAGCTTTGATACGTTACCTTTCAGGTAGAAACGATATCTCGGCAATGAGGTGGAGATGCTGTCCTGCTGATATACCCCACTGATGATTGCTGTCAGCTGTCTCAGGTGATGGGTGACAGCTGTCACCTTGGCTGCTCCTGTGAGGCGGCGGCGCCCTCTGGTGCCTGGAGCCCGCACTCCAGGCAGGGCGCCCACTGGTGGTGGTGGGCCAGCAGTACCTCCTCTTCAGCGGCCCACACAACAGATAAGGAAAGTGAGGAGTGGAAACGCCAGCTCCTCCAGACTTCCACAAACCCAGCTCCAAGCTGCAAGTATACCAGAGGTTACGACTGCAAAGGTCAGTAGCAATAAATGTGCGAACGGTACAAAGCGGCTGAGTAGGTTTACCTGACGGGTAAGCTCATAACTCGGCAGAGTTATGGTGTCTCTTCCAGGCTTTTATGGGTGTGGTATGATGAATGGTGATGATTGACAGCTGTCAGTGCAGGTGCTCCTGGTGCTCCTGAGAGGCGACTGCGCCCTCTGGTGCCTGAAACCCGACGACAGGCAGGGCGCCATCTAGTGGTGAGCCAGCAGTACTTCCTCTTTGGGCGGCCCACACAACAGCACTAACCACTTGTCCACCACGCCTGGTATTGTGTTTTAATGATATTTAAAAGACTTACAAGGTCACTTACAAGATCTAATTATTATTTTTTGTTTGTATGAGCCATGTACTCACGTGCAACTTTTTCATAATATAATAATCTGCAGCTTAGTGTACTAAATGACAAAAATAAATAAAATAAAATAACACTAATACAATATTAATAGAATTTAAATAATATGCCCAATATTCTATATATATATCTGCACAGCCACAAAAGGCCCCAAAACACAAGTGAATGCAATGCAACACAACATATGTACCTCAAATGTGATGAATGATATGAAAATGGCCTAGAGTGCAGTTGCTAATATGTTATTTTTGTAATGACTAGTTCTAATATACATGGCCCAACTCATGCACAGGAAGCATCATCAGGTGAAACTATGAGATTTAAGCATATCACAAAGAAAAAAGGAAATATGAATATTAAAAATGTTCTTCATGAAACTGTCACATTAAATCTATTTGTTGTTGTTATTAGTAAGTTGATTATCAATGTTTTAAATTATACTGTCTTTCTCTAGATATCTGCATTACTTACCCAGGAGTACCCTAAACTTAGCTTGAATGGCTCATGGATGTTTTACAAGTCTTCAGGTACCGAGTTATTTACTTAATTTATTCCAAATTGTTCCAACGTGTTGTTTTGTTTAGTTTTTTAGCCTTGAGATAAATTTATATATAGCGGCCGAAATGGGCTTCCTCAGGAGGGTGGCTGGTGTCTCCCTTAGAGATAGGGTGAGAAGTTCGGTCATCTGTGGGGAGCTTGGAGTAGAGTCGCTGCTCCTTCGCGTTGAAAGGAGCCAGCTGAGGTGGTTCGGGCATCTGGTAAGGATGCCTCCTGGGTGCCTCCCAGGTGTTCCAGGCATGTCCATCTGAGAGGACACCCCGGGGAAGACCCAGGACTAGGTGGAGAGATTATATCTCCACACTGGCCTGGGAACGCCTCAGGATCCCCCAGTCAGAGGTGGTCAGTGTGGCTCGGGAAAGGGAAGTCTGGGGCCCTTGCTGGAGCTGTTGCCCCCGCCACCCGAACCCAGAAAAGCGGTTGAAGATGAGTGAGTGAGTGATAAATTTCTAGTCATACCTTGGTCCAGTGCTACTATTGTGGTTTGCCTCCGTTAGTGCCCCTTTAGGTGTTATTATGTTTGGGTTTTGCAAGATGGTTTTGTGTGCTGATCTCTTTGTCCTGTTTATTTTTCTGTGCACTCCTTCACTGGTTTGAGTTCTTCTCTAGTTTTTGGTTAATGTACTCCCTTACGGTCATTGTTTAGTTTTTGTCGCATTACAGGGTTGCCAATTTTGGGATTTTGGCTGGAGTGAGACTCTGTGCGCGCCAAAAAATTTTTGTAACCCTAACCCTAATGTAAAAAAAACAGTCCTCCTTTACTAGTAAAAATAATAATAGAAGGGAAACTGTATTTGATTCTTCTCCTCTCCATGTCCATGAATATTTCAGTAAGCTTGTCTATGGACATGTAAGAGACAAATATTGAAAAATGCTTAAAACGGCTGGGGGAGAAGAGGGCCCTGGGGGGGGGGGGTCTGGAGGGGGGCCCAGAAGCTGAAGGGTTTTAGCCGTGCTCATGCTCCAAAGAACCATTTTCTGCAGGGAATTTTCAAGGAGAGATAGAGAGGATGGAGGCAGCAGTTTATCCAACTGTTTAGAAGCTGGACAAAATCTGTCTTCATATGCCAGCAGCTTCTGTTCCCATGTGAGTCTTTTGCAAAACTGTAGAGAAGAGGAAAACAGACACAGCTGAAATGATCTTGTTTTTAAAAAAAACCTTTAAAGACCCCAAATCCCCTTCATTTTGTACAATATGGTCATAACAGTCCATAGTTGAGCAAACCTTTCACAATTTATAACTAGAATTATTACATACAGTATGTTATGATGACACAATCACATTATAACACAAGTTTAATGTCTTTAAACACTCAACTGGAATGAGACATTAAATGTAACGTGCAGGTAATAAAATTATGAGGAAATCCTGTATAAAATATATTGGTCTTGACTTAGACCAGACCTTATCTGGCGAGCTTAGAGCTGACAAAGTGATTAGCAAGTCAAATGCAAAATTCAAGTTCAAAGATTTGGATTTGCATATGAGAAAACGTATTCCATCAGTCTTGATATAGTGTCATGTGGACTGTGCCAGTGCAGCCTGGTATTCTGGCCTGAGCAAGCGTAACCAGGGAGAGGTTGTCGATTATGCACAACAAGATCATTTGCTTTCTCCTCTCTCCACATAGGCCTGGCTGAATTTAGAATGGTCAGTATGTTGCCTTTTGAGCTCAGAGTTCAACACTTAAAATTAAATCATATGTTTACTATAGTCACTTCTTCTAAATTTACAGCTGTGCAGCACAATATTAATACTCAGTTGAGTACCTTGTCTGTGGTCATTCCTCAGGTGAATAATGTTCCGTCTCATCAAATTAGAGTTTGTGAATCGAAGCCTCTTTTTAAAAACAGGGTCAGACAGTTTTTATTCCAAGAACTGGCTCAACAAGAGAACAGTTGATTGTGGGTTTTTACTGTTTGGTTTTGGACTGTGTTTCCCATATGGGTTGGGAGATATAAATACCTGTTGTTGTTGTTGTTTTGTTTTTTCAGTTACCATTTTCCCCTTGTTTCTGCCTTGCATTTTGGGTTCCATCAGGCTCTGCTTAAACCATAACAGTTGGCATGAGAAACCTACACTTCATAAAGTATACAGTGTTGGTGAACATGGCATCAATCATTTGTTTTCCCACTGTGCAGTTAGAATGTATGCATGCTGCACCCTATTTATGTAACTTGTCAAACACTTCTTTGGTATTGACATCAGATTTCAATGTTTCAGGGGGAAGTGGACAAAGGCAGCTTGCACCTTTAAGCGTCCAGGTGCAAGGCTACACCACTTCACAACTGAAGAGAGCATCAAATGGTGGAAAAATTACACTTTACATAGCCCCACTGCAGGGTGAATTAGATGTTAGTCCTCTCCACAAAAATGCCTCAGAATTTTCAAAAATGCCAAGGACAGTCTGAAAATTGTCAGGAGGAGATGCCATTACATCTTTTGGCCCTCCATGTTAACAGTTGCACCAACAAAGTGGAACAGTGTGAGGTAAGTTGTTTTCGTCCCATACATGTCATTGTTCCTTCTTGATATTAAGCTTTTTGTTGTTGTTTTGCAACTAGGATGTGGATGGAGAGTGTGCCTCTGTGGCTAATTTGACAACAGAGGACATTGTTGCTATGTCCCCAAAAACTACATCCAACAAAGATGTAAGATCACCTTCAATAAACTACCTTGAACATTTAGCGTTTTATACCTTTATATCTTTATCTCAACATCTGATTTTCCTAGTTTGTGAAGATAAATGGATGTCCTACAGCTGCATTGTCCTCCATGGCTTCCTGCCCTATTTGTAGCCAGCTTTATCCTACAGACCATCTGGAGATGCATGCGGCTGTCGGTGGAGAGAGGTAGTCAGCTAAAATTTAATTATTAACTGAGTGTCCAAAAAGGCACAGTGATGACAAAATCTCCCAAAACTCAAAAATCAAATTTCAAAAATCAAATTTATTAATTTATATAGCGCCAATTCACAATGAAATTGTTCTCAAGGCGCTTCACACAACATAAAAAAACAATTAAAATTTAAAACACAATCAAAGACGACCATAAAATAAAGACAACCATAAAAGAATACAAGAATAAAAACACTTCATGACACTAATGATAAAACAGGGAAAACAAATGAGTCTTTAAACGTGACTTAAAAATCTCCAGTGTCCGACTGCCGAATGTGTGCTGGCAGATCGTTCCACAGAGCTGGGGCACGATAGGAGAAAGCTCTGTGACCGGCAGACTTTTTATTCACCCTGGGAACACACAGAAGTCCTGCACCCTGAGAACGCAGGGCCCGAGCTGGTACATAGGGGCTTACCAGGTCAGCCAGATAGGGAGGTGCAAGTCCATGAACAATCTTATAAACTAATAACAGTACTTTAAAATCCGATCTGCAGGAAACAGGAAGCCAGTGAAGAGATACCAAAACGGGCATAATGTGGTCAAACTTTCTGCTTTGTGTCAAAAGTCTGGCAGCAGAATTTTGAACCAGTTGAAGACCCCTAATCCTGGACTGCGGTAAACCAGAAAATAGAGCATTACAATAGTCCAACCTAGAAGAGACAAATGCATGAAATCAAAATCTCAGCATCAGCCAAAGACAGGATGAGACGAATCTTCACTATATTTCGCAAATGGAAGAAAGCAGTCCTCATAATGTCTCTAATGTGGAGATCAAAGGACAACGTAGGATGAAAAAATTACTCCAAGGTTCCTCACTTTATCCGTATGATGTATAACACATGGACCTAAGCTAAGTGCTAGCTGATCAAATTGATGCCGATACCTCACTGGACCAAGAACCATAACTTCAGTCTTATCAGAATTTAAAAGTAGGAAGTTACTAGACATCCAACTTCTTACTGATGCAAGGCAATCTTCTAAAGATTTTATGTGAATGAGATTACCAGCAGTTATTGGCATGTACAATTGAGTGTCATCAGCATAGCAATGAAAGGGAATCCCAAAGCACCGCAGTATATTCCCAAGGGGTGCTACATAAAGGGGAAAAAAGCAGGGGGCCTAAAACGGATCCCTGCGGAACCCCAAACTCATGTCCCTACGATCAGAGGAGGTGCCATTACACAATACACAGTAAGAATGACTGGACAGGTATGACGTCAATCATGCAAGAGCAGTTCCAGTAATCCCAAAGTGATTCTCCAAATGTGGAAGTGATCCTATTGAGTAAAATATGATGATCCACAGTATCAAACGCAGCACTAAGATCCAGCAGCACCAAGACTGTAGTGATAGGAGTCCATTGCTCGCAAAAGGTCATTCACTACTTTAGTAAGTGCTGTCTAAAGCAGACTGCAGTGGCTCAAAAAGATTATTCTCAGTGAGGTAGTCCACGAGCTGTGGCGAAACCACTTTTCCAGGATTTAGAACAAAATGATAGATTTGATATCGGTCTATAATTCTTCAATACACTAGGGTTGAGATTGGATTTCTTAAGTAATGGTTTAATCACTGCAGACTTGAAACATTTAGGAACAGATCCAGAAGTTAATGAGAGATTTATAATTTCCAGCACAGTTGGTCCAAGAGTGGGCCACAGGTCCTTAAACAGTTTTGTTGGTATAGGATCAAGTAAACAGGTTGTGGTTTTAGTAGACATCATGAGCTTCGTCAGCGCGCCTAGCGAGATACCATCAAAATCTGTAAATCTGGGTAACACCTCAGTGGGCGCATCCACCTCCATAGCAGTATGCAGTGGTTGGACCAAAGCCTGCTGAGATATGCTCAACCTAATATCCTCAATTTTCTTCTCGAAATAGTCCAAGAAGTCCTGTGCTGAAAAGGGAGAGTGAATAACAGGTGGCTGTCCATGAATGAGAAATGCTACAGTTTCAAACAAAAACTTTTGAGTTATGCTTGTTTTTATTGATCAAATCAGAATAATAGGCACGCTTTGTAGCCAGTAGTGCCTGCTTATAATCTAAGACAGCATCACGCCATGCAAGGTGGAACACCTCTAATTTAGAACTACACCATTTCCGTTCCAAACCTCGAGCCTTCTGCCTAAGGTCACGCAAGTAACCGTTGAACCAAGGCGACTGTGCCTTGGGAAGGCGTGGCCTTAAAAGAGGAGGTGCAACCTTATCCAGTGTAGCCTTGAGCGCTGAATTCAAGCCATCTGCAAGACTATCCACTGATTGAACATTCTCCAAACCTGAAGCCAAAATTTCAGTCTGGCTTTGAGTTCAGTCATATAGTAGTTGAGGGATTAATGCATCGCCACAGAGATAGACAAGGCTTTCGGTCCACTAAACGCTGCAACATAAATGCACACATAATAAATGAGTGGTCAGAGACCACCGAGGCAAGAGGCAAAATGTCATTGTTCATGATAGCAAGGCCACGTGTGAGAACCAAATCAAGGGTATTTCCACTAATGTGTGTTGAATCCTGAATGCATTGCTGGAATCCCAATGCATCCACAAGTTCCATAAATGACTTGCAAAGGGGATCAGAGGGCTTATTTATATGAATGTTAAAGTCACCAATAATCAAAATGTTGCCCGCACTCGCTGACAGGCTAGAGATGAACGCACCAAATTCATCTAAGAATTCAGAATATGGGCCAGGAGGCCTATAAACAGTGACAAAATAACATGACTGATTTCCATACTTCTGACCCTGACAGTACATAGCATCATGAGCAGAGCGGAGAGTCAGATGCTCAAACAAATTATATTTATGACCCCCAACAGTCAATAAGGTAAACCTGGATTTATAAATAAAAGCAACACCCCCGCCTTGCTTTGCACCATGAGACATGTGACCAAATGTGTACCCTGGTGGGCAGGCCTCATTCAGAGGAAGAACAGCTGTGGGTTTGAGCCAGGTTTCACATAACCCAGTCATGTCCAAGTGATGATCCATAATTAGATTGTTGATCAACAGGGATTTTGAGGACAGTGATCTGATGTTAATAAGACCCAAACTGAAGACTTCTGTCGGTTTGACAGACTGACATCTTTGAATAGGCCTGAGTATCTTAAAATCCATTCCACGTTTTCCATCCAGCGCCCGGAGAGTGTCAGGAACCGCTGTCGTCACATCAGGACTACAATTCCCAGAAGCTGCAGCGCTCTGATGAAGTGGGCGCCGATGCGCTCAGCTGACCAGATGACTGGCGGAGCAAACCAAGCTCTCTGATAGCAAGAATGTCCCGAGGAACATTCTTGTTGTTCAGGCTCCGTAGCTCAGCTGCAGAGTAGCTTACCATCGCACTAGCCGAGGGAGTGAAGTGCAGCATCATGCAGTGCAAAAAAGGCACTAAACAATCAAAAATGGTTCAAGTACATACCCAAAGATAAAAAAAAATTACACTCAAGCCACTAAAAACCAAGTTACAAACGAGAAAACTGGAGAAAAAACAGAGGAGCGGCGAATACACAACGCCAGTCTCATCTAGAAAGTATATCCTCATCACTTTCTTTGCAGCATTTCTGATGTCCATAATGTTACAGCACCACTTCCTCAAAGAACAGCAGCCAGTACATTAAAACAGGATAACCAAATAAGCCAGGATTTTCCATCTGCATCAGACACTCAAAGCGCTTTACAAATAAAGCCTCACATTCACCCCAATGTGATTTGGTGGCTAGCAAGCTATTCATATTACCCAATGAAAATGTCTTTGCCCTGTTAGACTGGAGGAAAAAAGCAATTTGGCTTTTCACCAAAGAGGTACTGCATAATAACAACGGTTCTGACGAGAATCGCTTTGCAGTGGATTTGAGGAAAGACCAGGAGGAACAGGACATGTCTTATGTGAGCTTCTACAAACGGTCAAATGTGGAGTGGGCGTCTCCACTGAGATGCAGACTTGAGGTTGGAATATCGTTTTGTTTATATATATATATATATATATATATATATATATATATATATATATATACATACAAGGTCTATTAGACAAGAAACCGACCCTTTTATTTTTTTTTAGCTATATGGATTTGAATGACGTGCGATTCCACCAATCATGCTTGAACCCTCGTGCGCATGCGTGAGTTTTTTCACGTGTCGGTGACGTCATTTCCCTGTGGGCAGGCCTTGAGTGAGATGTGGTCCCGCCCTCTCGGCTGAATTCCTTTGTTTCACACGCTGCTCGAGACGGCGCGCGTTGCTTTATCAAAATTTTTTCTGGACCTGTGAGGAATAGCCGAGTGGACACTATTCGAGAAATTAAGCTGGTTTTCGGTGAAAAGTTTAACGGCTGATGAGAGATTATGGGGTGTTTCTATACTTTTCTAATAGACCTCGTGTATATATATATATGTCAACATTTTCAAAGGAGAATATTGCTTTCTAATACATGGACACGTACTTATATCGCCCCATATTTTACCATAGGTGATGCTGCTGTTGGAGCTGGTGTTAACCAGCATGTTATGTCAACAATGATGATGAAGCTCAGAACTGGTTTCCACCTAAATCTTGGTCAGTAATTGTACCACACTTGGTTTCTAAATGGTAAATGGACTGCATTTATATAGTGCTTTTCCATCTGCATCAGATCATTATTGGGCTTTAAATGTTAGGTTCCAAGTGTAAGCTAATGTAAATGTATTGTTTAATCATGAAATGGTGGAATCACCAAGATTTTTGATGGTCAGTCAGACCACTTGGTGCCTGCCAACTCTGCTGTGATGGTGGAGAGTGAGCTTTTCCTGATGGCAGGACGAACGATGGGGCATTGCTTCCTGTATGGTGGTCCTGCTTTCCCTGGCCTCAGCCCAGCCATCAAAGATGTTCTGTGTGGTGGGACAGTTGACACTGTTACTATTGAAGACTGTCCTGATTTGGACATCTGTGAACCAATCCAGCTGGTTAGTCTGGCAACCGTAATATTAGTACATATTCTTTGAACGTGTTATATTTGTAAGCGCTTATTTGTCTGCCATTAATTACATTTTTCTTCCAACCTATCTTTTCTTTCTTCATTCCTTTCTATCTGAAGCTGAAAGAAAAGTCTGAACTCCAAGGTGAACAGTGTTGTCAACCTTTGCATGGCATGGGACCTTCCACTTCCAAACCTAAACAACATGAAGTGGCTCCATGACAAGCTACTCATACATGCGCTAAAATTTCAGTCCTTCTGCCCTGTTAAGGACTTGATTAGTTGTAACCAATTTGGTTATTAAATTAACTGTTTTTCTTCATCCAGACTTCTAATGCTCTTTTACACAGGTTCTGGATCAATCAGCAAAACAAGTGAAGCAGTTACAGAACGGACTGAAGGAGACTGGCATTTGGCCTCTTCTCTGCTATAGAGCAGATGTACAAGGTCTATTAGAAAAGTATCCAACCTTATTTTTTTCAAAAACCATATGGATTTGAATCACGTGTGATTGCGTCAGACAAGCTTGAACCCTCGTGCGCATGCGTGAGTTTTTCCACACCTGTCGGTTGCGTCATTCGCCTGTGAGCAGGCTTTGAGTGATGAGTGGTCCACCCCCTCCTCGGATTTTCATTGTCAGGAAATGGTGGAATGATTTGGGCTTTTTTTTTCATCGGAATTTTTTCAGAAACTGTTAGAGACTGGCAGCTGGAAACCATTAGAAAAATTTATCTGGCTTTTGGTGAAAATGTTACGGGCTTCACAGAGAATAAGGAGTGTTACTGTCCCTTTAAGAACGGCCCCCAGCGGCTGTGGGGCACGCCGCGCTCCGAAGCTGCCATCGACAGGCTGAACGACCATTTAATTTCTAAATGGATGGCTGTCTGGATCCGTGACCATCGTGTACCATTTCTCTGGTTATCACAAGAGCTGGACATCAACCATTTTCCGGCAGATTTCACTTTTAACAAGAGATTTTGTCATGGAAAGCTGAGCGGAGGCTTCGCGCGTCACGATGGATTCGCTACTGGAGCGAGACAAAACCACCTCCGTTTTGGTAACACAGGACGGCTTTGATATGGCGTTCAGACAGCTGTCGGTGGTTTTTCCATCGAGTGATTATCCGAGAAATTGTGGATGTGCCTGGACATGCCAGAACATGTCCCGTGAGGCTTCATCACGGCATTGCTGTGCACCATGCGGCACCGCCGCGATGTGCGGAATTCCTCCGCACGTCTGTCTCAATGTGCCGAAAAAGTGCTGATGTCCACGTCTTTTCACAATTCCTCTCAACGTCCCGGATAAAACACAGCGTCCAGTTTGGAAATGAACGGCACATTCCACTGTTACAGGAGTTTTTGTCATGGAAAGAGGAGCGGAGGCTTCCCGCGTCACGGCGGTGCCGCATGGTGCAAAGCAACGCCGTGATGAAGCCTCACGGGACATGTTCTGGCATGTCCAGGCACATCCACAATTTCTCGGATAATCACTCGATGGAAAAACCACCAACAGCTGTCTGAACGCCATCTCAAAGCCGTCCTGTGAGACCAAAACGGAGGTGGTTTTGTCTCGCTCCAGTAGCGAATCCATCGTGACGTGCGAAGCCTCCGCTCGGCTTTCCATGACAAAATCTCTCGTTAAAAGTGAAATCTGCCAGAAAATGGTTGATGTCCAGCTCTTGTGATAACCAGAGAAAGTGCACATGATGGTCCGGCTCCACAGAGCCATCCGTTTAGAAATGATCCGGTGGTTTGTGCCTCTCAATGGCGGCACAGAGCGCAGCGCGCCGAGCGTCCTTAAAGCTGTAGTAACACTCCTTATTCTCTGTGAAGCCCGTCACATTTTCACCGAAAGCCAGATAAATTTTTCTAATGGTTTCCAGCTGCCAGTCTCTAACAGTTTCTGAAAAAATTCTGATGGAAAAAAAGCCCAAATCATTCCGCCATTTCCTGGCAATGAAACAACGAGGGGGCTGGACCACTCCTCACTCAAAGCCTGCTCACAGGCGAATGACGCAACCGACAGGCGTGGAAAAACTCACGCATGCGCACGAGGGTTCAAGCATGTCTGACGCAATCACACGTGATTCAAATCCATATTGTTTTTGAAAAAAATAATAAGGTCGGATACTTTTCTAATAGACCTCGTAGTGAAACTGCTTCTCCCTTGTGAAAAAGATGCAGAGATCACACCCCAGGTGCATGAAATAAGTTGGTATATTAATCATTTATTCCCTCTAAAAATACCTCAGTTTTTTATTTCTATGTATGAATTTCCTTGGAGACCAGTCCCTGTCTTTACAGATGATTCTTGCACACATCACATGGCCCAAGCTGAAATCAGATTTTGACTCTGATGATGAAGATGAGGTAGATGAGGTGTCTGTGAAGGCCATCACACAGGTCACAGGTGACTTCAGGAGTTTTACTGAACACGCTCTGTTTTAACATTAACGCTCATAAACGTCCTTTACTTCTTCTGTTAAATATATTCAATTTATCAACATAAAACTTGAGGAGTGTTACCTCTGCCAACTGTTTGTCTGAACAGCCTGGTGCCCACAATTTTTCATACATCACAATGAAATTACTACTGGATTCATATCCTGATAGACAAGAAGTAATTCAATTTTCAAGGGCAAAGTCAGGAATAATCCCTCTTTAACAATGAAAAAATTTTCAAAAAAAAAAAAAAAATCACATTTCTTTCATACTTGAGAGCTTTATGTAGGATGGTATCCTTTATCGACTGAAAAAGTTTGATCCGGATCTGATACGGCTTGTGGTTTTTGTGGACATTTGAATTGATGTACATTTTGCATTAACCCCAAAATCCCTCAGTTACTTTTATTTGTGACAATGAAGTACAAACTGGCTGATCTGCATCTGATTCATATTGTGGACTTAGCAGATATTTGATTCTTTTTAACATTGAAAAGCCCTCTTGATTTATATTTTAGCTTATGAAAAGCCACTTATAACAAGACTTTGACCTTGAAAATTTTTTCCAAGGTAAAAATTTGTGGAGGTGGAAAACAGTGTTGAACAGGGTGCTGTAGTTTCGGATGCGTTTCACAGGTCTGTACTGTCTTTTCAACAGCTTCCTCAGAACAACTGAAGAATCTGCTGCAATTCTGGGCAGGTTGGGAGGTTCCACCCAAGGAGCTGATTGTGAAGGTGACAAGTGGCTTTCTCCCAAGGGCCCTGACATGCTTTGAAACTATTAAGTTGCCTGACCATTACATAGGGTGACCATATTTTCATTTGGGAAAACCAGGACACCTTGGAGCCGGGGGGCACATATACTGTGGCATGCACTCACTTAACATAGGCCCACGTAATCCTTCAATAACATGATATTTACAGTTGGTTTATTTAAAATGCTTTTCAGTAAAAGTCAACAACAAAAACTCATATAACAAATGATAATTTTATTCAAAATGCATTTATTCAAAATGCTCAATTTAACATTTCCTGTAATGAATGAATAGCACAATGAAAGAAATAATGTCTCATCTAAACATCCTCAGTTACTCAGTTACCCTCAGTAATGAACAAATACTGTCTGTTCTGTAGGCTATTGGAAAAAAATAAACAAATGAGCTAATTAACAATCAGCTATTGGAAAAAATAAATTAACAAATTAGCCAATTAACAAAAAAAATACCTCTTGTGTATTAGCAAAAATACAAAAATACCAACAAAAATATCAATAGACCATCTTTACTTTCCTGCTTAATCCTCATCTTCCTCTTCGTCTGGTTTTTCCTCCTCTTCATCTGGTTTTTCTTCCTCGTCCTTCTTTGCCCATTTATATTTTGCTGTAGAGCTGATCTTTCTCAGCAGTTTCTTGTGGCTCAACACATACATATGAAAGTCCTTGCAAGACATATTTTTGAAATTGTATTGCACAAATAGGATCCCTTTCAATGATTCAGCTGAGAGCTGGTTCCTCTCCTTTGTCCACTGGCTCTGCATCAGTGAAAAAACTCTCTCCACATTTGCATTGTGAGGAGGAAGTGCAAAAACAAACTGTGCAATCTTCAGCAGTTCTGAGTAGCATCCAATGCTTATTTGGTCCACTTCTGGTGCACCTGCAGGTCCATGAATGCGTCATCATCACTGCAGCTTTCTATGAATTTCTTCAGATTAGCAACTTGGTCAAAGCATTTAACATCATCAATTGGCACCCCCTTTTCTCCAAGGTACTTGATGCAGGCCTCCACATTATTCCACTTTGGTGGCTCACTCATGTCCATCCACATGAATGGTGAGAACTCTTCCATAGGTGTCATCCACTTCTCCAGATACTCCAAACATGAACTGTACATGCCGAGCACATCAGCTATGAACATGTCACAGCCCTCTTCAAGTCCTTCTCTGCGATTTTTGGCCAGCGGTCCCTTAACTTCGAGGGACATGAAACTGTTGTTCTTCCGTTCAATAAAAATGTTGTGGATGCTGCTCAATATTTTCTTAACCTCCATGATGGAGTTGTTCTCCCTTTCCATTTCTTGAATGTGATTGTGGAAGACGGACATGAGTGAGTGCATGTGCCACAAGAATATCTCACTAAATGGGTTTTCAAAAAATCCCTTGATCATCATGGGTGGCTTTTCCTGAGACGAAAAGAATGCTTTTAAAGCAGGGAACATCTGCAGCATCCTCTCTATGTCTGGGAACAGAGAGAGCCACCTGGTCTTGCTGTGTGACAGCCTCCTCCTGTATTCAACACCCACAAAATCACAGTACTCTTTGAGGGACTCTGTACGCACAGTGTAAATGTGGAAGTACTGGTAGATTTTAAAAATTATATTCTCAATGTCCACATCAAGTCTGTCTGCCCCGTGATGGACACAGTCGTTAAGAATATGCGCTGGGCAACCCACGCCAGTCAATGTTTTGTAGCATTCTCTTCAAATTTGCAAATACATTATTTCCCCCTTCGTCACGCCGGGTTCCACCAAAATTAGTGTTGCAACTGTCGCAGGTAAATGCGACGCATTTGGAAGCCAAATTGTTTTGTTTTTTTTGCCAATGTTTCCATTAGGTAATTGGAGATGGTGGTTGCAGTCTCGTTTGGTGTATCTTGCACTTGAATTAGTTTACTCTGCACACCACCCTCCTTCCAATCAAAGTACTGAATAATTATGGGGAAGATTTTCACCGCACCGTGATTACTTCCATCAGTGCTTACACCACAAAATGGGATGTTTTTGAGCGCTTCGTGCGCCACGTCTACAGAATGAGGTGCCAGAACACCATTAACAATAGCCTCGGTCTTAGTTCGGACACAACTAAACGTTTTGGCTGTGTCTGAATTGGGGAGGGTCTTTTTCAACAATGAACTTGTGCAGTCCATAGATCGATAACTGTTTTGATGTTTCACTGTGTGAAATGACCATGCAGCCTCCGCTGCATTCACTGCATCCTCGTTCCCTGGTTTGACAAAGTACTGTGTGATTGAGCTAGCACTACTCGCCTCGGACAGCTGTTTTATGCTTCTCGGTGTCCAGGTGGCTTTTCAGATCCCTTGCACCTCCATTGGACACCGAGACATATGTGCCTGCTTTGCACACTGTGCACAAGGCTTCCCATTTGTCTCGACCCGGTCTGAAAGCGGGGAAACTTTTGTAAATCGTCGGTAAACATACACTTGCGCTTCAGCATGTTGCTTGTGTACTGACAGTCACGCTGTCTACATTCTGATTAAGAACAGGGCTGCCCTCACTGACACGGCTCAGGGATTACGTCACATGCAGCGCTGTGCGCAGTGCCCTAGTGCCTGTAAATTTAATGGTCCAATGAAGGTAATTTAAAAACCAGGACATTTCCTCACTTTTTAAAAAAAACCCGGGACGCCCGGGACAGGACGTGAAATACGGACATGTCCCGGGAAATACGGACGTTTGGTCACCCTACGTGACATAAATATTTCTGTAAATCCACAGCTTCTATTTGAAGTCCAGACTTTTTAAACAAGTTGAAATAAAGATTCTTCAAGGCTTCTTCCTGCAGCTTTTACCTTCATATTCAGTCATGGATGCTTCAACACGTCAGCTCATGCCACAGGGTTACGACTAGGGTTGCCAACCGTCCCTTGAAAAACGGAATCGTCCCTTATTTGGAAATAAAAGTGTGCGTTCCGTATTGACCTGAAACGGGACGCAGTTTGTCCCGTATTTCTGTGAGAATCAAAAAGTCTGTAAAATGTCAATGGAATTGACTGGCGCTTTATATGGAAACTTACGGTAAATTTGATCCCAGCCTCTCTCCTGCTTTTCACCAATGAGCTGACAGACACGAGTTGCCAATACAGAATCACTCTTATCTCATTGGTCGAGGGACATCTGCTCACAAGAAGATACCGACGTCATGAGCCGACGACGGTCGCTGGACGACAATAACAAAGCAGCATGGCTGATATCGATACAGACACCGACACTGGCACTGCAGATATGCCTACAGACAGCAATGTCTGTAACGTCGTTACTACTCCTCCATAAAAAAAAAAAAAACAAAAAAGAATGCAAAAATACAGGGGAGAATGAGAAAAGGAAAATGGCTGGGTGGAACAGTATTGTTTACTTTTCAGACTTTATTTTTTGCACTTTTTATTACACTAAATGTGTAAATGTGCACTGTTACATTCTTTTGCACTGTTACATTGTTTTGGATGATGCAAATTTTCTTTTTTTTTTTTGTTAATTTATACAATTTTAAGTTAAGCAATAGCACTACAGAGATTTATTTTTAAAGAAGACAGAATGCTCATATTTAAATTGTGAGTGAAAATTTATTTTGCACAAAATAAATTGCTAAATAATTTGTTTTCCACGTGTTCAGATCAGAACAAATGCATGTATGCATCTACCTAAATTCAGGGTCAGTCAAATGGTTAAAAATCGTTTCACACAGACGCTGGGAAGGGTGAAGGCAATGGCCGGTCGGCCCTGGCGGTGAGGTGTCCCTTATTTATTTTTCAGAGAGTTGGCAACCCTAGTTACGACACATTTTTAAAGTTGAACAGGTACAGTGCATCCAGAAAGTAGTCAGCCCCTTGGTATTTCACATATTTTAATTTGTTTATGGCATTTCAAATACAAAAGGTAAACCAGCCTTCTCAATATAAAAATTTCTAAAATGATCTTCCTTAAACTCAAACTGAAAGTAAATCTCTACAACTTGATATAAATTAATTAAAAATATAAAAGCCAAGATGATGGGTTGCATAAGTAATCAGTCCCTTTGGTATAATACCTGTAAATAATCAGTTTTATTGCCAGTTTTCTTCAGACAAGTCAGGGGATGGATACATGAACATTTCCAAGTCCCTGAATATGTCTCAGACCTTATTTACATCAGTTATGAAGAAATACCAACAGTGTGACACTCTGTGGTAAATCTGTGTGGAGTAGACAGTTCTCAAAAACTGAGTGACTGTGCAAGAAAGAGAAGAGTGAGGAAAGCCACCAAGACACCTAGACAACCCAGAAGAAGTTACAGGCTTCTGTGGCTGTGATTGGAGAAATTATGTACAGTGCAAGTTTTGTATCTCCAGTTATACAGCTTCATGATGAAGTGGAGCAGAGGAGGATTTTCTTTGAAACAAGACCTGAAAGTTCACCTACAATTTGCCAGAAGGTACATCTGAGATGCGAGCCTAGATCTGATGTTTTAGTGAAAGAATACCCTCCTCTGTTGGGAAAGTGAAATGCACGGACCCACGCCAGGGGGCGTAAATGAACGGCCAGTAGGAATTCAAATAAATGACAATTTATTATGCAAATGTGCAACACAACCAAATATGCTTAAGTCAATCAGTAACCAAAGGGTGACGCGTGGACAGGCCCGAGGGTAGGAGACGCTTATCCAGAGAAGAGCCGGGACCCATGAAGTTCCACCACCAACGGAGACCTGCAACACACCAGAGCCACCAAGTCCTGATTCCCCCAGGTGGCCACCGCTCCAGACTGTCAGACCCGGTACTGTTGGCAGGAACAAAAACAGGTTAGAGTGGGTGTGTGGACACCCAGTAAGCAGTCAGCAAAAAGTCAGTTTCCTCCTGAGGGAAAAATCCACCACTCCCAGAGTGCAGAGGAAAAACTGGAGGACATGCAGTGTCAATTGTTATACTTAGTAAGTCAGAAGTGAGGAGTGGAGACGCCAACTCCTCCAACTTCCACAAACTTGGCTACAAGCTGCAAGTATAAGTCACAACTGCAAAGACTTCAGTAACAATGAATGTGCGTAAGGCACAAAACGGCTGAGTTGGTTTACCTGCGTGGTAAGCTGATAACTCGGCAGAGTACTGGCGTCTCTCCCAGGCTTTTATAGAGGAGATGATGATGAGTTTAGATGACTGACAGCTGATACGGGTCACCTGGTGGATCCACGTGGCCTGTGCGCCCTCTGGTGCCTGAAACCTGCCAACAGGCAGGGCGCCCTCTGGTGGTGGGCCAGCAGTACCTCCTCTTCGACGGCCCGCACAACACTCCTCTGTACCACTTCATCATGAAGCTGTATAACTGGTGATACAAAATGCAATACTTGCACTGTGCATAATTTCTCCAATCACAGCCACAGAAGCCTGTAACAACTTCTGGGTTGTCTGGGTGTCTTGGTGGCTTTCCTCACTCTTCTCCTTCTTGCACAGTCACTCAGTTTTTCAGAACTGTCTACTCCACACAGATTTACCATAAAGTGTCACACTGTTTGTATTTCTACATAACTGATGTAAATAAGGTCTGAGACATATTCAGTGACTTGGAAATGTTCATGTATCCATCCCCTGACTTGTCTGGAGAAAACTGGCAATAAAACTGATTATTTACAGGTATTATACCAAAGGGACTGATTACTTATGCAACCCATCATCTTGGCTTTTATATTTTTAATTAATTTATGTCAGGTTGTAGAGATTTACTTTCAGTTTAAGTTTAAGGAAGATAATTGTTGTGTGTTGGGGGGCTTGGCTGGACACTGTTTTGTGGTTTTTGTGTTTGTTTTCCTTCCCAGGGGGTTTGAGGCTGATCTCTGGGGAGAATGTGCTGCAGAAGAGTCTCTCACCTCTGTCACGGTGATCTGTTGCACTCGTGCGATTCTCTAATCGGGACGATTTACGACACCTGTGACATTCGCGTGCAGTTCTAAGGACTCTCAGCTGGTACCAATGAAGAGATGAAGAACTGCATTTAAGCCAGCAGTGATCTGGGCTTAGGGGCCAGAGAATACGACCGTGTGACAATCGTTTGAGGACGCTGAGGGCCGCTCCAGAAGCTGACATTTTACGCCTGTGAAGGAGGACGAGGGTGAGAGGCAAGCGCTGTCAGCACAGGTCAGAGGTGATTATCCTTAAACGCTTATCTGTGAATATAAATGTGGCGTTGTTGCGCAGCTAAAATTAAGTATTGAAGAGAATTGTCTCGTTTGCTCCTCGCGGCTGTAGCATGCGGATTGATAATCCTCCACAAACTGTGAGCAGCTGTTCTTCTGAAATCAGTCCTGAACGTGTTGCTGATAAGTGTGCCTCTAAATAGTGTTTCTTGATATAAGTACTGAATAACCTCACCTCTGTCCCTCCTTCAGAGTACAGTCTTGGGAAAAGACACCTGGGTTGAGGTGCTGGGAGAGCGCGCGGCCTCTTCACCCCACCAGACTCATTTATTTTGTATGTTGTGTACAGCACTGGTTATTTAGTGCTGGGTTCAGTCAGACGCTGGACCGCTCCTCAACCTGCGTCCAGACCTTAACAATAATTTTAGAAATTTTTATATTGAGAAGCCTGATTTACTTTTTGTATTTGAAATGCCATAAACAAAATATGTGAAATACCAAGGGGCTGACTACTTTCTGGATGCACTGTACTTCAATTGAAAATTCAGAATACGAGTAGTAATAATGCAATATTGAAAACTACAATTTAAAAAAAAATACTATAATTGAAGTCCAGCATAAATGGCAAACAGATTAAGGAGACAAGACTAATTTAAACAGAAGTTTGGAGTTGTGATAGACACTACTGGAATATCAATGATTATATAGGCAGGAATAATATTTTGATTAATGCTAATCAAAGCCTTTCTGTTCTTTAACTAGATGCCATGCCAGCCATCAATAGACCAGGATTCCCTTTTTGCAGTTCTCTGCAGTTGTAAAGAGGCTATCTTTCTAAATGGCAAAACAGCCACTCCAGCTGCCACTATTTGGACAGAGTTAAGCCGGCAGCTGGAAAACCAGATGTCTCCAAAGGCCCTGTACACATGTGTAAAGTTAAACAGGCACAACATCTGGTCATGTTTGGAGATCAGTGTGTTGGGGAAAGTTTAATGCACGGACCCACAACAGGGGGCGTAAATGAACGGTCAATAGATAAACCAATAAATACAATTTATTGCGGTAAATGTGCACAACAGGTTGAATACTGCTTTTAGACAGTCAATCACAAGATACAACAGGTGACGTGTGGGCAGGCCCGAGGGTAGGAGACGCCTATCCAGAGAACAGCCGGGGCCCACAAGGTTCCACCGCCAACGGAGACCTGCAGTACGCCGAAGCCACCAAGTCCTGAGTCCCCAGGTGGCCTCTGCTTCCAGCTGTCAGATCCGGCACTGCTGGCAGGAACAAAAACAGGTTAAAGGTGGGTGTGTGGACACCCAGTAAGCAGTCAGCAAAAAGTCAGTTTCCTCCTGAGGGAAAAATCCACCACTCCCAGAAACAGGAACGCTGAGAATGTGCAGTAACAATGGTATACTTAATGTTCAGGAAAGTGAGGAGTAGGAAACGCCAACTTCCACAAAACCCAGCTCCAAGCTGCGAGCATGCAAAGGTTACGACTGCAAACTCAGTAGCAAATAGTGTGCGAACGGCACAAACGGCTGAGAGGTTACTCCTCCTGAGAGCTTACCTGTGAGGTAAGCTGATATCTCGGCAGAGATGTGGTGTCTCCTCCAGGCGTTTATAGTGATGAAGATGGTAATTGCTGACAGCTGTCAGTCCAGGCTCCTGGATGGCAACTGCGCCCTCTGGTGCCTGAAACCCGACAACAGGCAGGGCGCCCTCTGGCGTTGGCCAGCAGTACCTCCTCTTCGGGTGGCCCACACAACAGTGAGCAGGAAAGTGATCATGACAGCAGTGTGAGCACAGAGCTGGACTCTGGCTCAATTTCTCCTGGACAGGATGATTGGTCAGGCTTTCAGCTTGAAGTTGCCTTTGAGGAGTGGATCAAGTTTGTACCAGAAAAAGTGGAATATAATGACAAGTTTTCATCTTCTGGCAAAAAGGAATAAACAATTTTGAAGCCTGGCACTTGGAGTCATGTAATTAACCACCTGATTTTGGAAAAAGATCAAAAGCACCTGTACATTTGTCTTCCAAAGAGCAAAGGTTTATCCAACTGTCACCAGCAACTACATAGATATTAAAGGCTTCTGTAAAGAGTGTCAAGGCCATGTTAAAATGACATGTGACAAAGAGCCAGCTGTCAACAGCCCAATGTTGCTCCAGTGTTCCATCGAAGACACCGATCTGTCCCTGCACACTGGGCAGTCCAAGAGGTTCATGTGTGGAAATCTTCGAAAAAAGATTTCAAGAGTTGTGTGAGGGCAGGATGGAGCCATCTGTATGGAGGTCAGCGAAGGCAGCAGATTTGATGGATATTGGAGATCCTGAGCCAAGTCACCTTCCAAATTTGGCTACCCTACGAAAGGCCAAGCAGGAGAGAAGAGATTTAGAATTAGGTGACAAAGATCCCATTCTGTCTTTGCAGTTATTAAAATATAGCATGCCTCACAGTGGTAGTATAAGAGACATTGGTCTGGACAAGTTCTTTTGTCACTATTGGAGTCCAACTCAGCTACATGTGTATAAGGCACTGTCCAAAAAATGTCCCTCAGTTGTTTGCTTTGATGCAACTGGCTCAGTTGTGAGAAGACTGGTGAGACCAAATGGTACATCTGGCCACATCTTCTTATATCAAGGCGTTCTGATAGGGGACGGCTGCTCCGTTCCAGTTGTACAGATGCTGTCAGAGACATGACATTAATGCAATTGCAGCATGGCTGACAGAATGGCTTCGTACAGGTGCTGCTGTACCAAAGGAAGCCGTGAGTGACTTTTCCCTGGCTATTCTTGGTGCTCTGGTGAAGGCCTTCACTCCTTACCCCGATCTGAAGACATACATTAACAAATGCTTCCGTGTGCTACTTGGGAACCAGTTTGCAAAACTTCCTCCTTGTTTTATCAGGGTTGATGTTGCACACTGCATAAAGATGGTCTGCCAGTGGGCAGGGTTTGCCTTTTAGAATAAATAGTTGTGTGCCTTAAGGGCAAAAGTTTGGTGCCCCTCAGAAAAGTTCGGTACCAAATCTACCGCTACGCAGCATAGTGGCAAAGCAATTAGGAGGGTCTGGGGGCATGCCCCCCACAAAATTTTGATATAAAAGGATGCAAATTGTGCATTCTGGTGATATCTGGGGCAGATTTGGGGTGAAATTATGGAAGAACAAAAAACGAAAGAGATCCGCACAGCCAGTTAGCTCGCAAACAAGCATTTAATAACACACCAAAGGTGACGTTTCTGTTAAAGTGTAGGAACACGGACCCACAACAGGGGGCATAAAAGAACGGGCAATGGATAAGCCAAACAGTAACAATTTAATGTTGTAAATTGTGCACAACGGAATACAGACAACAATCAGTTTGGGACTACAGTCAATTACACGTTGGGTGACGTGTGGGCAGGCTTGAGGATAGGAGACGCCCGTCCAGAACCGAGCCGGATCCCACACGGCCCTCACCACCAACGGACCTGAAGAACACCGGAGCCGCCAAGTCCTGGGTCCCCAGGTGGTCACCGTCTTCAGCTGTCAGACCTGGTACTGCTGGCAGAGAACAGAAACAGCACAGGTGAGTGTGAGTACGCACACTCAGTAATCCCACAGTCTTTGTTCTTTTGGGAGGGAGCACCTCCACCTCCAGTCACACACTCGTGCAGCTCCTGTCTAATCACTTATCTGGTTGGGGTGTGAAGCGAAGCCCAAACGCCAATCCAGCAGATAAGGCAATCACCACAGGAAAACGGCTGCAAAGAAGTTCAGATTATTACTCAATGTTTTAAGTCAGCAGAGAAAATTGCCTCCAAGGTAGCTGATTTCTTGGCGGGGAGGTGGAGTTGCAGTCCAGCCTTTATGGTGATGGTGTTGAGTAGTGGATGACTGACAGCTGGTACGGATGATGAGTGACAGCTGTCACTCCCGGTCGCTCCAACGCCCTCTTGTGCTTGAAGCCCGCACTTCAAGCAGGGCGCCATCTTGTGGTGGTGGGACAGCAGTACCTACTCTTCAGCGGCCCACACAACAGTTTCGGGCCTTGCCCTTCATCAGACAGGATGAAATTATGGAAGGGAATTTTTGTGTTTTTGGAGTTGTTGGGAAAGTGTAGTGACACGGACCCACAACAGGGGGCGCAAATGAACGGACAATGGAGGAAGTCAAATAACAACACTTTACTGTTGTGAATAAGCACAACAAACACAGCAGATTACAATAATAGTCAATGAAGTCAATTCACAAAAATGTGTCGCGTGGGCAGGCTCGAAGATAAGAGACGTCTGTCCAAAGCAGAACCGGAACCACACGATTTCCTCCGCCACCGAACCCCGGGAATACTGGAGCCACCAAGTCCTGAACTCCCAGGTGGCCACTGCCTCCGCTTGTCGGATCTGGTACTGCTGGCGAGGAACAAAAACAGTTAGATGTGGGTGCATCTGCACCCAGCAACACGTATGGTGGAAAACCACCTCCACCTCTCGTCGGAAAAAAGGAAACAAAATATCTGCTATCCAACACACAAAGTAACAGGTATTCCTGTCAGGAAGACAACAAAGTCGGCTGAGTACTTTACCTCCTCGGTAGAGCGATATCTCGGCAAAGAGGTGGAGATGTCGTCCTGCTGATATACCACTGCTGATTGGATGATTGGTGACAGCTGTTGTAGGCATAAGTGACAGCTGTCACCCCGGCTGCTCCTGTGAGGCGGCAGCGCCCTCTGGTGCCTGGAGCCTGCACTCCAGACAGGGCGCCCTCTGGTGGTGGTGGGGCCAGCAGTACCTCCTCTTCAGCGGCCCACACAACAGGAGTAATATTTTCTGAAATTTCGAAATTTTCTAACCTTGTCAGAAGCTGAGATGACCCCATGCCAATATACACAGGCAGATTGGCATGGGGTCATCTCAGCTGCCGATGTTTTATTAAACATCCAGCCCATTAACAATCATGGCTGCCATGAGTGTTGATTACACTTGTGATTACAGAAAATCTATTAGCAGTCATTCATGGTCATCTGCCATTCTCTGCAGCACTTCAAGGTGTTCTTCCTCAGAATCAGAATTAAGCTCAGAATCTAAGGCAGCTCTTCCCTCAAAAACTCTGTCATAATTGTGTTTATAAACCAGTCACCATTTGCTTTTATTATACATCTGTGTAGTTAATAAATAAAATAATCTTCACGGATGATTTGCTCGCGCGCACACGTAGAGAAATATAAAAAACTCTCCGCTGGCTGCTGTTCGCTCTTCCCTCAAAAACACTCCATTTGATCTGTGTATAATAAAACGCGGCATTACAAACAGAGGAGAAGAACATTTGATGACGTTTTGTGTATGTGTCGGTCTCAGAAAGTAAAATTCTGTGCAAATTTTGTCCAAATTTGATAGATTTCTGTACAATTATGAAATAAAAAAAGGTGGATTCCAGTCGGGAATGCAAGTCTAAAGAGTTGTGTGCCCGCCCCCAAAGTAGGGTGCCACAGGTTCCCGGGTAACCGATAAAATCATACCCTGCCAGTGGGACTGCCTGAAAAACAAGTCACACCGTATCAAAGACTTCTTTTTCAGGGCAATAGCAAAGCTGCTTCAATCACAGTCCTTGAACCATGCAAGAAAGCTAATTCATGCCATCACTGTTGTGGCCCTCAGTGAGGCAGAGGGTAATGATAGTTCTGGAGTCCCTCTCGAATCAGAGAGGTGCAAAAATATCTAAAAACCCAGATCACAGAAAACTCCATCACCATTACGGCTGAAGACACAAAGGAAGTGCATCAAGTGGATCCTTTTGGTGAGATCCAGACTGAGATACTTGACTGGGTATCAGACTTATGCGAGGAAAGCAGGTCACTTGCTGCAGCCAATGGGGATAGGGATAACATCCATTTCCTCCCTGACATTGTTCCACACATAATAAGACTTGCAAGTTACTTACCACTTTGGACAGGAGTAATGGCCCCCCTCTTCAAAAGCACCAGCCTCACAGCAAGCTCAGCCACTGTTGAAGCACAATTCAAAAACGTAAAACATGGCCTTTTGAAACATGAGAACTTACCCATTCGAGTTGATCACTTTATTTCTCGTCATCTTTCCTTTATTGAAGGAAAAATGAGGATTTGTTCAGCAAAAAACGAGTTACAGAAACCAACTCTGCATCCATGACTGCCAAGAGAAAAATGGATTCTCACTATTTGGTGGAATCTGATGAAACCACAAACATTCCTCCAACAGATGAAGATGTGGCTGAAAACTGGAGAGGACTAATTCTTCCACCCAAAAAAAGGAAGAGGACTTATCTTTCCCATGATGCACTGAGTGTTTCTTTCTCTTTTTGCTCTGTATGCACCACTCTGCATTTAATCATTAGTGATTGATCTCTGCTCCCCTCCACAGCATGTCTTTTTCCTGGTTCTCTCCCTCAGCCCCAACCAGTCCTAGCAGAAGACTGCCCCTCCCTGAGCCTGGTTCTGCTGGAGGTTTCTTCCTGTTAAAAGGGAGTTTTTCCTTCCCACTGTCGCCAAGTGCTTGCTCACAGGGGGTCGTTTTGACTGTTGGGGTTTTTCTGTAATTATTGTATGGCTTTGCCTTACAATATAAAGCGCCTTGGGGCAACTGTTTGTTGTGATTTGGTGCTATATAAATAATTGATTTGATTTGATCTCACTTCCTGCACTGAATGGGCCCATGCAGATCCATCTTTTAGGGCAAAAAGAGTGAAAGTGGGACTATTAAAAAAAATGGAAACCTGCATCAACCTGTTAGAGTTGTGAAATCAACAGTCTCTGTCCTGAACACATGTGCATGTGATGCTTTTTGTCAGTGTTTATGCTGTGCTTTCTGACAGCTCAGCATTTCAAAATGTTGTCAGGGATGACAGTGACAACCCAGTCTTGCAGCTGGTGAAAGCCATTGCTACAGATGGTGTGACCCCAAAAATATATTCAGAGGGCAGAGCTGCTTAGTGCAATGTTTGAAAAAATCCACTTGAGGTCTGGTGCCCAACAAATCGATGCTCAGTGCAACATCTCCACCATCCTGGGAAAAACCATGAGAAATATATCAAGTGTTTACCTCTCAAAACACTGCTCTTCATAGTACTGCCAGCTCAACAAAGGAACAACAAGGGAAGTACCGTTTCTTTCTCCTGACCTTTCTGTCCTGATGGACTCTGGCATGGCTCAGCTGGACACAGCAGTGGAAAACGGACTCATCCTCCGAGACTCTCCCTGCCTTCACCCACTCCAGAATGAATCAGAATGTCCAGCTGAATTCAAAACAGGAGCCAGCACCTCAGGAAAAGTGCTGTGTGCAGGAACTGTTACTCACAGCTCCAGGATTGGAGAAATGGCCTGGATTGACACTGACATGGCAAACACAACTCAATATCCTTTGAGTGAATTTCCCTCCGTTGTGGTTCTCCAAGGAAAGACATTCACTTTGAGAGGAGTCATCGCATTCAGTGGAAGCTTGACCAAAGGTGGTCTGTGACATTACACTGCATACTGCCAGAGAGCTCCATGTACGTGGGAGCTTTATGATGATCTGGCAAATGTTGTGAAGACAGTGTCTGAAAAGACAAAAATACAACCACATGCTGCATTATACTCAGCAGATTGAGGACTGTTTTTGTTGTGACCATCCAGCAGTGTGCAAAAAGACACTTTCAGAATGTTCAATTGTTAACATCAAGAGAATTTTCCAAACCAGAAGTGTTTATTCTCCTTTGAAAATACGATTATATTACATTTTTAATCAATAACTTTGTTAGGCGTGAGCTTAGAAGTCATAGTTCATTACTTTTCATTAATCAATTAATTAGAACAGAAAACTTTTATTGCCCCACTGTTTTTCAGAGGAGAGGAGAAATAAGGAGACTTACCTTATGTACCTTGCACTGAAAACAGCAGCACAAATGACAGTTTTAATGGCACAAACGGAGCACTAAAAAAGTAGACCACGCTGATTTGTTTTGGAGAAAGATGGGGGATGGTGACCTTTGGATGACTTTCTTCAGGTCCTTCAACATCAGACGAGATGCTCTCACCAGAAGCACAGGTTAGAAACTATATTTATACCCTGAAATTTATCTAGTACTTTTCATTATGATCGACTGAGAATTGTTTTTTTTTTTTTCATGTCCTCCAGAGACAGAGACGGTGCTTATATCAGATATACAGGTAATGAAGATGTGTACTTCACTTTATACATATTTTTAGTAAGATTTGATATTAAAGAGTGATGTGTCATTTTTTTTTTTTTTTTTTTTTTAGGAGTTCAACCTTTTGCCACACTCACTGGAATCAGATGTAATGCCCACATCAGAAGTTCAGGTACTTTGCAAACACATAAATTACATCTGTTTGATCTCTATCAGGAAATAATGGGACATTAAATAATTCATTCAGTCTTAGGAGTCCAGCCCTACTGATGCTCCAGAGTCACAAGGGGCAGCAGCACAGGTAATTAGGCATTGTTAAATGTGCCATGTTTGGATTGTGTATAAAACTGACCAATAAGCAGATTGTGAAACATGTTGCTTGGTAGCATGGTCTGGTTCAGGGAATGGCCCCAGAGTAAGCAGGCTGAAATAAAGAATTAAGGCAAGAATGAAACACTGAGGCTCATAAGGCAGAAATTTAAGCCACAGACAATAGTTCTGCAATAAATCGAGACGGTGATTTTGAGATTTTCTTCATTTGTGACAAGGAATTAGAATGTCCAATTCCTTTCAAGGGCTAAACCTTTGAAAGCCACAAGAGGGAGACAAACACAAGGAGGACTAAGACCAAAATTGAAATGGAGCATACTGTGATTGCAATCAAAATAAATTTCTTTGGTTAGTCTTTTACAACTACTTTAGTTACTACTTAGTCCTATTGATGACATAGTAGCACTAATTCAAGAAATTCATCCATTTTATACTTGTTTTTATTTTAGTACCAGAAGGCAAATTTTCCTTCATATTATTAAGTAGTCTCATTTTTGCTTATATACAGAATATTATGGGACACAACCCACAGAGATTACTGGAGACCGGCCACGTCATGAAGGGGTAGAAATGCTTTAATCAGTCAACAATTCTTGTTCATTTTAATATCATTCTGTATTTACATGAGAAATAGAGATACTCCCAAGAGAGAAAACTGACCCACCTTTCATCAAAAAAGTGACAGCTGCCAATCAAAATCGACTACGTCACTAAGCCCCGCCCCCTCTATAACGTCATAGCCAATCAGAATTGATGACGTCACTATGCCCCGCCCCTAGTCCCGCCTCCAAGCCCCGCCCCCTCTATGATGTCATAGCCAATCATAATCGATGGCGTCACTATGCCCCGCCCCTAGTCCCACCTCCGAGCCCCCGCCCCTTATGACGTCACATCCAATCAGAGTCGATGACATCAGTATGTCCCGCCCCTAAGCCCCGCCCCGGCTCCTCCCCTAGTTCCGCCCCTGGCTCCTCCCCTAACCCCGGCCAAGCACCGCCTCCAAGCCATACCTCCCCTCCCACCCAGGGTCTAATATTTTAATGTCATTTTATTTCATGAATTAAAGAATGATTAAAAATACCTAGATCTTTTTAATGTATTAAAGAATTAACTAATTCTGAAATAATTAAACATAAATCAGTGTCTATTATTTAATGCCCCTTTAATATTTTTAATTCTTAAATTATTACGTTTCCTTTTCTGTTTTTTAATTCGTAAATTAAAGAAGGGAAACAAATAGCCGTCTCTCGGCTGTAAGTCTTTGCAGCAAGACGGTCAAATACCCACGCATAGAGCCGCTCGCGGAAACATGACCCCACGGCTGTAAAACCTGTTGCAGACGCTAACTGTGTGTGCGTGTGTGTGTGTGGCGGGACACCCGCTGAGCGGAGATGCTGCCCCGAGGTGATGAACCCGAAGAACAATAAACAATGCTCCTTATCACTCACGCCAAATGATGTTTCAATCAACAAACCTCCTTCTCACTCACGCCAAATGGTGTTTCTTTTAAGATATTACCCGATCATCATGGTGCGCGGGACACCCGCTGATCGGAGATGCCGCCCCGAGGTGATGAAGGCGGAAAAAAACAAAGTTTCTTCTCCGTCACTCCCGGCAGGGTGGCTGGGTGTCAGGCCAGATGGTATTTTTAGAGCAAAAGGTACCAGTAAGTGTTTTTCACAAAAAACCTCGTTTGAAAAACAATTTACCCTTTTCAACAATATTATAGGAAAGAACACAGACTGTATAAGGTTTAGAATATGTGCTTTATTACATTCATTAAAGTCGCACACAGAGAAAAAAGCAATTGTTCATGTTTATTAAACACAGCATACGTGAAGGAAAACATTAAGAAAAAAGTATTTGGTCCAGTTACCTGAAGAAAAAAAGTATACGTTCATGTTTATTAAACACAGCATACGTGAAGGAAAACATTAAGAAAAAAGTATTTGGTCCAGTTACCTGAAGAAAAAAAGTATACGTTCATGTTTATTAAACACAGCATACGTGAAGGAAAACATTAAGAAAAAAGTATTTGGTCCAGTTACCTGAAGAAAAAAAGTATACGTTCATGTTTATTAAACACAAATTTGGTCCACTTACATGAAGAAAAAAGCATACGTCCATGTTTATTAAAGGGTAACCATCAGGCTGTCACTGTAAATTAGCTGATAGATGATTATTGTGTCTCCAGCTGCGTATAATAAACTCAAGTCTGCTCAAAGCCACTTTTTTAAGGCAACAAGTTCGCATATTTTTTTGTAAAGTCAACTTATTATATTTTACACATTTTGGGATTCAAACATCAAATCCTTATCTCAACACTTCACGGTAACGTTCACATGCCAGCAGCTTGGATGTTAAGTCCTAAATTTAAACATTTTCTTTGCTCACTTGTATCACTGCAAGTTCCTGCTTTACCACCTCATTCTGACCAAGAAACATCTGAAGTGGGTCAAAAAAATAACTGAAACTGTTCTTGAAAGCAGCTTTCTCCTGGTTAGTTTTTAATCCACCCTGAAGACATCAAGATTCTCTGATCAGATTTCTTGGGAGACTTTCCAAAAGGGAGACATCTATTCTTTTAATATGAAAATCAGCCGTCAGCATTTTATGTCAAGTGTTCCCTGAAAATCACAGATAACTGAATGACGGAGAACTGAAGCAACAACTTTGAAGTTTCAAATAAAACAGGGTTCATCAGCATTTTTTGGTTTATCAGAATCTGAATCAGAACAGCTTTTAATGGCCAAGTATCCACAGAATACATGGAATTTGACTTTGGTTTGAGCCGCACTCTCTCTGTACACTGTAAATGTATGCAAACATACAAACAAATTAAGTTAACCAGACTCAGTTTTTAAGCTGTAGCTTCAAGAAAATTAAGTTGACCTGAATATGATGAATGAACAAAACTATTTTGAGAATTAAGCCGTCACTTGCTGGATGCTCACAGTAAATACATTACTGTAATTTATTTTTTTCAGTACAGCAAAATAAACAAGTTACTGTAATCTAGATTTTAAGTGTATTTGAGTACTGCACACTCGCAATAATTAAGGTAATCAAATCTGCTTCAAGACAACATAAATTACTTTGTAAGGCAGCAAGTTTGCATTTTTAGTAAAGTCAACTTATTATTTTTTACAGTGTAAGGCATGTAGAAATACCCTAAACAGTGAATAATCCGCAGTAAAAATTGTACAACGTGTTTTTAAAAACCGCTTGTAATAATGAACAAACTAGTTTAGCTAACAACTGCTACAGAAAGGTGAACATTTATTAAAATGAATCTGAAATACACGAGTTGACCAACATCAGGAGGGTAAGAGTTCTAATGTTAAAACTCGCTGTTGTTACTCCGCTGTTTTATGATTTGTAAAAAGCTGCACCAGGCACTTGAAAGTTGCACATTTCCGACCAATTCTGTCAAAAAACATTAACAGCCTGTGAGCCGACACACTGCTGTCAGTGTGACAAGAGGAAAGTGTGTCATGTAGAATCTGTGCATTTGTTCAGAGCGTATAATTATAAATCTAAAGTCGTTTTAACGTGGATAAAGATTTAAATGCTGTTGTTTTGCAGAAGTTCCACTGAAAACACACAGAAGCTGTAATTTTTACAATTCACACGCCGTATCTTTGATAGAAACAGTCGGTGGTCATTTATTGAGAAATCTAACTGGCGGAGGGTTTTACACTTTAAACGCTTATTTGGTTGTGAAAAGCTCCACGAAAACTTATACTTTTCGAGCTGATACTGACTGTCTGCATAAATTTTTGGCTGAGTGGGGAAACGTCTGACATTATATAGCCAATATGTTTTTTTTCTTACTTTATGGACCTTTAAAAACTTTAGTCATATTACTAAATCATTGTTTTTCTTTTTTTCTTACCTCATGAAGGCGACTCTCTCTCCGGCTCCCCGTGTCGTCTAATAACCCTCTGGGCTTCATTTGTCTTCTTCTTCTCGTTAAACCAGAATAAACTTTTTATGCATCGCAATTATTCTCTGTCAAAAACATTCATTAATACCAGTCCAAAATATCCTCGAACCTCCGGGCATCTTGCAGGAGCGACGGTCACGTCTCGCCACAAACTGAAAGAAAAGATGCGACTTATTAAATATTTAGCCTACACTTTAAAAAAAAAGTCATGATGTGATTTTTTTTCTTCTTACCGTGTAACACGAGTCCGTCCCCGCGGCGCCCTGTTGACGGTTCGACAGACCTCCGTCGGTTAGAACACACCAGCTCCGTGTTATTAACCTGTATTTTTAATATAAATGAGATTTCAGAGGGTTTACTATCTCTGCTGCTGTGTCTGGGGAAAAAACTTGATTAAACAGCGTTAAATAAACTCCTAACAGAATATCCACAAACTGTAACACAGACCATACTTATTAATGAAATATTTACACTTTAAAAAGTTATGAGCTGATTTTCTTACGTCATAAAGGAGAGTCTGTCCCTGGCCTGTCGTGTCGTCTAAATGATCCTCTGGGGTTAATTTGTCAGGCCGAATTCTTCTGCTCCATCAGAATAAACTTTTCTCACCGTGGGGCTCTATATCTAACAAAAAAAACATCATTTAAAAAAATGTTTTTACCGCCGAGGATCTTTTTTTTTAAAAAAAAACAAAAAAAAAAACAGAAGCATTTCTATCAAAAGATTACTTAATTCACTTGCCGTGAAAGACTTTCGCACTCTGAAGAAAAAGAAAACTTCATTCCGAGAGAATGAACGTCTGCTCCGGTCAGCGGCTGGAATGAAGGAAAAACACTGCAGCAGGAGGCGGGACAGAAAACTGGACCAGCCTCCAAAACAAGCTCATTTCCCACAGGTATCAGGTTTTATGGTGGTCCCAAAAAACACACGTAATCATCGATCAGGGGATTTAGCCTGACACCTCGGACCGAGGGACACAGCAGGACCTCATAAAAATATTGCTTCAAACGAGACCTGTGACGCTGGTCCGGTTTGTCAAAAGAGGTGCGACCTTTTGTGCTAAACACCCCAAATACACACACACACACCCACACACTTTTAAGAGCAAATATCCCCAGCCCCGCGCGTGTAGTGGTCCCATACTATGAACAAAAGTGGATGGATAGCAAAGTCATGACGGATAATACAGAAATAGTGGACCTTTTTAATAGTTGCACTAAAAGAATAAAACGCTACTCACAGGAGAATTAGTTTTCCCAGCTTCAGCCTGTCTTATTCCAGACATGTCAGAAACCGCATGAACAAAACATCTACATATCTTTAACACCAAAGAGATTTAAATATATCCGTACATACATATGTACATACTCATTTTTTCCCATTTCTATTTCCATGTTTCCTTTTTGTGAATATTTACAAATAAAATAAAGGTCACTGCGTGTATTAAATATATATCAGCGCCACCGGGGCGTCGTACCAAGATGTGCTGTCTTTATACACAGAAAATACTATCGCAAACCATGATCTGGTTTCTGATTTTGTGAAAACATATCGTAATTGCCTTAAGAAAAGGGGTAATACCTCCTGTATCCAGCTACAAGGACCTTCGCACACTTTTAAATGCTGTGACAGCTTGTGTTAACCTTTGATCCTAATTTTTTTTTAATGTTTTTTCACGTGAAAATGTAACCCCTGACTTGGGACAACCTCCCGATCATACCTTTTAAAGTTTTATCGCGTTTGCACGCTTTAAAACATTGTTATTAAGTACAGAAAGAAGTGTTAATCTTTGATCCTAAATTTTTTAAATGTTTTTTTTTCACCTGAAAATGGGTTGGATGTGTGAGAGCGGCCTTCCGATCATACCTTTAAAGTTTTACCGCGTTTGGATAATTTAAAACGTCGTTATTAAGCGCAGAAAGAAGCATTGACCTTGAATTTTTTATGCGCGTTTTTTTGTGAAAAAATGCTTCTGTGTGTTGAGAACGCTCTCCCGATCATACCTTTAAAGTTTTATCGCGTATGCACGCGTTTAAATATTGTCCCTCACATAAAACATGTTCAAGCTAAAATATCTAAAAATATTTCTAGTACCCTCAACAAAGCAAAAATATTTATTGAATTACAAAGCTCTACATATTTTATATCATTCACTTGTTTCGCCATATCTGAATTACTGCGTGGACGTTTGAGGCAACATTTACAAATCCTCACTTCGACCATTACCTTTATGATACCTTGTCAGTATTCATGACAGCCAATTAAGCAGTGTCTTTACTATAACCTTGATTAGCAATTTTAATGCGTATTCTTTATTCTATACAACATATAGCCTATTGAAATGATGTAAACTAAGGTGCAGCAATACAAATTCTATGGAAAAAAGAGACTTACATGATTAATTATAACATTTATAGCAGCAGAGATAGTAAACCCTCTGAAATCTCATTTATATTAAAAATACAGGTTAATAACGCGGAGCTGGTGTGTTCTAACCGACGGAGGTCTGTCGAACCGTCAACAGGGCGCTGCGGGGACGGACTCGTGTTACACGGTAAGAAGAAAAAAAATCACATCATGACGTTTTTTTTTTTTTAAAGTGTAGGCTAAATATTTAATAAGTCGCATCTTTTCTTTCAGTTTGTGGCGAGACGTGACCGTCGCTCCTGCAATGCCCGGAGGTTCGAGGATATTTTGGACTGGTATTAATGAATGTTTTTGAGAGAGAATAATTGCGATGCATAAAAAGTTTATTCTGGTTTAACGAGAAGAAGACGACAAATGAAGCCCAGAGGGTTATTAGACGACACGGGGAGCCGGAGAGAGTCGCCTTCATGAGGTAAGAAAAAAAAGAAAAACAATGATTTAGTAATATGACTAAAGTTTTTAAAGGTCCATAAAGTAAGAAAAAAAACATATTGGCTATATAATGTCAGACGTTTCCCCACTCAGCCAAAAATTTATGCAGACAGTCAGTATCAGCTCGAAAAGTATAAGTTTTTGTGGAGCTTTTCACAACCAAATAAGCGTTTTAAAGCGTAAAACCTTCCGCCAGTTAGATTTCTCAATAAATGACCACCGACTGTTTCTATCAAAGATACGGCGTGTGAATTGTAAAAATTACAGCTTCTGTGTGTTTTCAGTGGAACTTCTGCAAAACAACAGCATTTAAATCTTTATCCACGTTAAAACGACTTTAGATTTATAATTATACGCTCTGAACAAATGCACAGATTCTACATGACACACTTTCCTCTTGTCACACTGACAGCAGTGTGTCGGCTCACAGGCTGTTAATGTTTTTTGACAGAATTGGTCGGAAATGTGCAACTTTCAAGAGCCTGGTGCAGCTTTTTACAAATCATAAAACAGCGGAGTAACAACAGTGAGTTTTAACATTGGAACTCTTACCCTCCTGATGTTGGTCAACTCGTGTATTTCAGATTCATTTTAATAAATGTTCACCTTTCTGTAGCAGTTGTTAGCTAAACTAGTTTGTTCATTATTACAAGCGGTTTTTAAAAACACGTTGTACAATTTTTACTGCGGATTATTCACTGTTTAGGGTATTTCTACATGCCTTTCACTGTAAAAAATAATAAGCTGACTTTACTAAAAATGCAAACTTGCTGCCTTACAAAGTAATTTATGTTGTCTTGAAGCAGATTTGATTACCTTAATTATTGCGAGTGTGCAGTACTCAAATACACTTAAAATCTAGATTACAGTAACTTGTTTATTTTGCTGTACTGAAAAAAATAAATTACAGTAATGTATTTACTGTGAGCATCCAGCAAGTGACGGCTTAATTCTCAAAATAGTTTTGTTCATTCATCATATTCAGGTCAACTTAATTTTCTTGAAGCTACAGCTTGAAAACTGAGTCTGGTTAACTTAATTTGTTTGTATGTTTGGATGCATTTACAGTGTACAGAGAGTGTGGCTCAAACCAAAGTCAAATTCCATGTATTCTGTGGATACTTGGCCATTAAAAGCTGTTCTGATTCAGATTCTGATAAACCAAAAAATGCTGATGAACCCTGTTTTATTTGAAACTTCAAAGTTGTTGCTTCAGTTCTCCGTCATTCAGTTATCTGTGATTTTCAGGGAACACTTGACATAAAATGCTGACGGCTGATTTTCATATTAAAAGAATAGATGTCTCCCTTTTGGAAAGTCTCCCAAGAAATCTGATCAGAGAATCTTGCTGTCTTCAGGGTGTATTAAAAACTAACCAGGAGAAAGCTGCTTTCAAGAACAGTTTCAGTTATTTTTTTGACCCACTTCAGATGTTTCTTGGTCAGAATGAGGTGGTAAAGCAGGAACTTGCAGCGATACAAGTGAGCAAAGAAAATGTTTAAATTTAGGACTTAACATCCAAGCTGCTGGCATGTGAACGTTACCGTGAAGTGTTGAGATAAGGATTTGATGTTTGAATCCCAAAATGTGTAAAATATAATAAGTTGACTTCACAAAAAAAAAATATGCGAACTTGTTGCCTTAAAGTGGCTTTGAGCAGACTTGAGTTTATTATACGCAGCTGGAGACACAATAATCATCTATCAGCTAATTTACAGTGACAGCCTGATGGTTACCCTTTAATAAACATGGACGTATGCTTTTTTCTTCATGTAAGTGGACCAAATTTGTGTTTAATAACCATAAAAATATGCTTTTTTCTTCAGGTAACTGGACCAAATACTTTTTTCTTAATGTTTTCCTTCACGTATGCTGTGTTTAATAAACATGAACAATTGCTTTTTTCTCTGTGTGCGACTTAATGAATGTAATAAAGCACATATTCTAAACCTTATACAGCCTGTGTTCTTTCCTATAATATTGTTGAAAAGGGTAAATTGTTTTCAAACGAGGTTTTTTGTGAAAAACACTTACTGGTACCTTTTGCTCTAAAAATACCATCTGGCCTGACACCCAGCCACCCTGCCGGGAGTGACGGAGAAGAAACTTTGTTTTTTTTTCCGCCTTCATCACCTCGGGGCGGCATCTCCGATCAGCGGGTGTCCCGCGCACCATGATGATCGGGTAATATCTTAAAAGAAACCCCATTTGGCGTGAGTGAGAAGGCGCATTGTTTATTGTTCATCACCTCGGGGCAGCATCTCCGCTCAGCGGGTGTCCCGCCACACACGCACACGCACACACAGTTAGCGTCTGCAACAGGTTTTACAGCCGTGGGGTCATGTTTCCGCGAGCGGCTCTATGCGTGGGTATTTGACCGTCTTGCTGCAAAGACTTACAGCCGAGAGACGGCTATTTGTTTCCCTTCTTTAATTTACGAATTAAAAAAACAGAAAAGGAAACGTAATAATTTAAGAATTAAAAATATTAAAGGGGCATTAAATAATAGACACTGATTTATGTTTAATTATTTCAGAATTAATTCTTTAATACATTAAAAAGATCTAGGTATTTTTAATCATTCTTTAATTCATGAAATAAAATGACATTAAAATATTAGACCCTGGGTGGGAGGGGAGGTATGGCTTGGAGGCGGTGCTTGGCCGGGGTTAGGGGAGGAGCTTGGTCGTGGGGCTAGGGGAGGAGCCAGGGGCGGAACTAGGGGAGGAGCTGGGGGGCGGGGCTTAGGGGCGGGACATACTGATGTCATCGACTCTGATTGGATGTGATGTCATAAAGGGCGGGGGCTTGGAGGTGGGACTAGGGGCGGGGTTTAGGGGTGGGGCATAGTGACATCATCGATTATGATCGGCTGTGACGTCATAAGGGGCGGGGCTTGGAGGCGGGACTAGAGGGGCTTAGGGGCGGGACATAGTGACGTCATCAATTCTGATTGGCTATGATGTCATAGAGGGGGCGGGGCTTAGTGACAGTCGATTTTGATTGGCAGCTGTCACTTTTTTGACGAAAGGTGGGTCAGTTTTCTCTCTCTCCCATTGCCATTATTAACAAGTGGATTTGATGTAAACTGTGTGGTTTAACTAACACTTTTATTTGAAATTGTCCTTGTGTGTGCTGTGTTTTAACAGAATACAAGCTCTGCACCAGATGCTTCTTGGCTGAACATCCTTGCTTTCTCACAGAAACACAATGTAACAGGGACATTGATGGAAGATTTACTGAAACGTTTGAGGCTATGCAGCCCTGATCCTGCCACCATCCCACGGAGGAAGTACATGCTGGAGAAAGCTTTTGAAGACTTTGTGGTAAAGTGGGAATACCATCACTATTGTGGAATGTGCGGCTCTTATATGGGCATGCCTATGCTAAAGGACAATGAACTGAAATGTAATATATGCTCGTCGACCCAAACTGTTAGTCAGAACATAGAGATGGGAAATGTCTTTATTTATCTGGCACTGAGGGGCCAACTCAAAAGACTTTTAGAAAATCAGCCCATTAAGAGTAATATGTGCCATCAAAACAGAGACTTTCTTACTGATATTTGTGACGGAAAGATGTACAAACATCTAAAATCAGTAAGTAATTCTTTTGTGTCTCTGTCAGTCAACTACGACAGAGTGCCTGTGTTTCAGTCGTCTAAATTCAGCATCTGGCCTTTACTATGTTCAGTTAGATGTAGAAACTGGACAAATAGCCAGAATGAGTGGACATAGTGTTTTGGGTATAAAGGGTCCATCTCCAGTAGTTGACCTGCCACATGTTGACTTCATCAGCAGTGTGGTTCCTGGTTATATGCATTGTGTTTTGCTGGGGGTTTGTAGGCAAATGGCAACACTATAGTTTGATTCAAAATATTACAATCAGCCATGGTATATTGGATTAAACACATATCCTGATCAAAAATGACTCCAAGATTTCTCAATAATAAAGCGCTTCCAGCAGGGGCAGAATGTTGAAAGAAAAGTGATGATTATGATTAATAGAGAGCTGATTTTGTGGGTGCTCTCAGGATTAATCTGTGCTGTGTTCTACGGGGGCAGCGTTTGATGCTTTCAAAAGTGATCGTGTTAAAAATTAATTTCAGCTTCTTAGTAATTGCAAATGTACCAGAGACAACACCAGAATTTATCGATTATCTGTAACTTCCGATACATTTTTGGGTGGTTTATCGGTTTATCTTTATCAAAGATAATTTTTCAGTTATCTTATCTGTTATCGAAGTTAATTGTTTGGTTATCTGTGCCCACCACTGGTTAATGCTTCGATCTTAAATATGATCAATCTATCTTTATTAGTTGGCTATGTACCACAGGCTTTTAAGGTGGCAGTAATTAAACCATTACTTAAAAAGCCATCACTTGACCCAGCTATTTTAGCTAATTATAGGCCAATCTCCAACCTTCCTTTTCTCTCAACAATTCTTGAAAGGGTAGTTGTAAAACAGCTAACTGATCATCTGTAGAGGAATGGTCTATTTGAAGAGTTTCAGTCAGGTTTCAGAATTCATCATAGTACAGAAACAGCATTAGTGAAGGTTACAAATGATCTTCTTATGGCCTCAGACAATGGACTCATCTCTGTGCTTGTTCTGTTAGACCTCAGTGCTGCTTTTGATACTGTTGACCATAAAATTTTATTACAGAGATTAGAGCATGCCATAGGTATTAAAGGCACTGCGCTGCGGTGGTTTGAATCATATTTATCTAATAGATTACAATTTGTTCATGTAAATGGGGAATCTTCTTCACAGACTAAGGTTAATTATGGAGTTCCACAAGGTTCTGTGCTAGGACCAATTTTATTCACTTTATACATGCTTCCCTTAGGCAGTATTATTAGAAAGCATTGCTTAAATTTTCATTGTTACACAGATGATACCCAGCTTTATCTATCCATGAAGCCAGAGGACACACACCAATTAGTTAAACTGCAGGAATGTCTTTTCAGACATAAAGGACATGGATGACCTCTATTTTCCTGCTTTTAAACTCAGATAAAACTGAAGTTATTGTTCGTGGCCCCACAAATCTTAGAAACATGGTGTCTAACCAGATCCTTACTCTGGATGGCATTACCCTGACCTCTAGTAATACTGTGAGAAATCTTGGAGTCATTTTTGATCAGGATACGTCCTTCAATGCGCATATTAAGCAAATATGTAGGACTGCTTTTTTTGCATTTGCGCAATATCTCTAAAATTAGAAAGGTCTTGTCTCAGAGTGATGCTGGAAAAGCTAATTCATGCATTTATTTCTTCTATGCTGGACTATTGTAATTCATTATTATCAGGTTGTCCTAAAAGTTCCCTGAAAGCCTTCAGTTAATTCAAAATGCTGCAGCTAGAGTACTGATGGGGACTAGAAGGAGAGAGCATATTTCACCCATATTGGCCTCTCTTCATTGGCTCCCTGTTAATTCCAGAATAGAATTTAAAATTCTTCTTCTACTTATAAGGTTTTGAATAATCAGGTCCATCTTATCTTAGGGGACCTCATAAGTACCATATCACCCCAAGAGACCACTTCGCTCTCAGACTGCAGGCTTACTTGTAGTTCCTAGGGTTTGTAAGAGTTAGAATGGGAGGCAGAGCCTTCAGCTTTCAGGCTCCTCTCCTGTGGACCAGCTCCAATTCGGATCAGGGAGACAAACACCCTCTCTAAATTTTAAGATTAAGCTTAAAACTTTCCTTTTGCTAAAGCTTATAGTTAGGGCTGGATCAGGTGACCCTGAACCATCCCTTAGTTATGCTGCTATAGACTTAGACTGCTGGGGGGGTTCCCATGATGCACTGAGTGTTTCTTTCTCTTTTGTTCTGTATGCACCACTCTGCATTAATCATTAGTGATTGATCTCTGCTGTCTTCCACAGCATGTCTTTTTCCTGATCTCTCCCCCCAGTCCCAGCAGAAGACTGCCCCATCCCTGAGCCTGGTTCTGCTGGAGGTTTCTTCCTGTTAAAAGGGAGTTTTTTCCTTCCCACTGGCGCCAAGTGCTTGCTCATAGGGGGGTCGTTTTGACCGTTGGGTTTTCTGTAATTATTGTATGGCTTTGCCTTACAATATAAAGCGCCTTGGGGCACTGTTGGTGATTTGGCGCTATATAAATAAAATTGATTTGATATAATATATATATATATTATATATATATTTTTTTTTTTTTCATTCATCTTTACCTCTCAGTCCAATAGGGTTGCAGGGGGCTGGAGCCTATCCCAGCAGTCATAGGGCGGGGTACACCCAGGACAGGATGCCAGTCCTGTCGCAGGGCCACAAACACACACACCCACCACACCTAAGGACAATTTTAAAGATGTCCAATCCACCTAACCCGCATGTCTTTGGACGTGGGAGGAAACTGGAGCACCCGGATGAAACCCACGCAAACACGGGGAGAACATGCAAAGTCCACACAGAAAGGCCACGGGAATTGAACCCACGACCTTTTATTGGAGTAACGCCAAGTGTTTTAGACTCCGCACATGCATTCAAATATAAATAGTATAATGCACGGCTTCCTCGTTGCTTATCCATATATATATATACGAGGTCTTCTTAGATAATAACCGACCTTTTATTTTTTTTTTTAACTATATGGATTTGAATGACATGCGATTACACCAATCATGCTTGAACCCTCGTAGCGCAGAGCGTGAGTTTTTTCACGCGTGTCGGTGACGTCATTTCCTGTGGCAGGCCTTGAGTGAGATGTGGTCCCGCCCTCTCGGCTGAATTCCTTTGTTTCACACACGCTGCTCGAGACGGCGCACGTTGCTTTATCAAAATTTTTTCTGGACCTGTGAGGAATATCCGAGGTGGACACTATTCGAGAAATTAAGCTGGTTTTCTGTGAAAAGATTAACGGCTGATGAGAGATTATGGGGGTTTCTGTCGGTGTAAGGACTTCCCACGGAGCGGGACGTCGCGCAGCGCTTCCAGGCGCCGGCGTCGGCGTGTTTCGAGCTGAAATCATCCTAATTTAAGGCTTAATTCACCCAGGACAATCGTGCGAGAACAGAGAAGATTCAGAAGAGGCCGGCATGAGGAATTTATGCGGACATTCCACTGTTTAAGGACATTTTTTAATGAAAGACGTACGCGCAAATTCCCGGAGTCGTTTCCAAGACGACTCGGCAATCTGTGTGCGCCGCGACAGGAAAAACACCTCCGTGTTGAAAACCATTTGTAGAATTCAGGCGGCTTTTAATGGCTTTCAACAAGTGAGTAACTGAGAAATTGTTTAACAGCTTGGGCATGTTCCAACTTGCCCGTTAAGATTTCCAACGGAGGTGTTTTTCCTGCCGCGACCCCCCGCGGTCGGGTCCAGCCCGACATGCGACTCTGCCCGCACGTTCTTTCATTACAAAATGACCGTTAACAATGGAATGTCCGAATAAACTCCTCATGCCGACTTCTTCTGAAAGTTCTCTGTTCTCTGCCGAGTTACTGCGTCAACAGAGCCTGAAATGTGGAAGTTTTCAACTTGAAACGGCGAGACACTGCCGCCTCGAAGCGCAGATCGCCGTCAGGCGCCGTGGACCGTCCTTAAAGCGACACTACCAGACCAAAATCTCTCATCAGTTGTTAAAATTTTTACCGAAAACCAGCTGAATTTATTGAATGGTGTCCACTCAGTTGTGCCTTGCAGTTTTGAAAAAATTTTGATCAAACAAAGCAACAGTCTCTGAGCCATTCCTAAACAATGAAAAAAATCGACGAGCGGGTGGACGACTCCTCACTCAAAGACTGCCCACAGGCGAATGACGTAACCGACAGGCGTGAAAAAACTCTCGCATGCCCACGAGGGTTCAAGCATGTCTGATGTAATCACACGTGATTCAAATCCATATGGTTTTTGAAAAA